>NW_026941967.1:0-37773 GCF_024139115.2 Armigeres subalbatus
CAACCCCCCCCCCCTTCTCTGTCAGCATTTGACCATAGTTCCCACCGGGGTTGGTTACCCGATCTTTCCTAAGGTTGCTCGTATCCCGGCCAGCACCACGAGAAGGCAAGGATAGAGAGTTGCTTGGTAGAAGGCTAAGGACCGCGAGATCTCGCGCGAGATGGGGTCTATTAAAAGATATTTTAATCATACAAGATAAAGATTGTCGCTTCGGTTCCCTTTGTTCTGCTGTCCGAAACATGTTGAGTACCGAACTGTCAAATCGTATGTATTTTTCCTTCATTGACATTTAGCACCCTATCCTCGCCAGCAAAAGATGTTCCGAACAGCGACGACAGGAACAATCTTTATCTTGCAACTAAAATATCTTTTGGTCTATTTTATTCCCTCAGGTACGCGAAGTACCAATGGTACGGCCGTCCCCACAGAAATCTTACTCATTTTTCGTAAAAAGTGGAACTACACAAATTTTTAAGCAAATCGATTCTATTCGCACCATCCTAGTTTTCAGGAAGGTTTGAAAAATGCATGTGTTCAAAATCAAGTTGCATACACAGCAAAAAAATTTGTTGAATATTACATCGAAATCGCTGCAACCAGTTGAGTCCATCGGAATATGAATATTACACTGCGCGACGCACTCGAGAGCTTGCTGTGTAACAAACAAGAGCGACGTAATTTCTCCCGATGTAATAAATAAGATGATGTAATCGAAGCGATGTATTAATGAATGTGATGTAAAACCGTCCAAAATGTATGATGTTGAATTAATTTATTTTGGGGAATAATTTTTTTGGGAGTTTTCGGTTTTTATTTATTTGATTTGCTAAATGGAATGTTTTTTGTTCTCATTTTCTAATTTTTATTGCATACATACATATGCACATACATACATACGCACACGAGCGACATAGTGAAATGCAGCAGATTATTGAATGGTTAGTTTTACTGCAATTTACCATTATTTACAGTATTTACATCGGTAGAATCGCGGTTACCTATGATTCGTTGTCCTGATCGGTCCATCCGCAACTCTCGAGTGTAATGGTTATATCATCCAGGGGCAGCGTGTCATCTTGAACATGAATTCCCCATCCGGTGAAATGGTAGGGCAAAAGGTGAGCGGCCTCTCACTCGAAACTTTCATGTTTCACACGAGTTATTTACCACCGTGGAGAGAACATAATTGAGCGGCACGTAAATCTGGTTTTCTTAGACGACGACAAATGCTGTAAAAAAGAATAGGCAATATTTATATAAAGTATGTTTTGTTATTCTTGAAATGAACATCCAAAACGCCTCTAAGGATTACTCAGAATGGCCTCAAAGACATGATAGATGTTTTTTACTTTAGGATTCTAAAGGAAGCCTTTGGAGATGTCGAAAAGAATTCTTCTGGGATTAGGAAACAATCTTTCAAGGATTAAGAAAAGGATACCTTGATTATTGCAAAGGAAATTCTTTTGGGGTTCTAATTTTTTAGGGATTCCGAAGGAAATCGTTTAGCATGAGAAAATTATTTGAAGCTTTTAGTGGAATGTATTCACTTGTCATAAGACGAGTTTGTACTAAGTATTCCATTTAATTCCACTACTTTATTGTACCTTTGACAGATACGTATTTCGACCTCAACAGTTAGGCCGTCTTCAGTGTCTCGACTAGTCGAGTCAAATAAGAGACACTAAAAACAATCTTTACTGTTGAGGTCGAAATACGTATCTGTCAAAAGTACAATGAAGTAATGGAACTAAGACAAGATCCTTTAGGAATTTAGAAGGGAAACCATGTGGGATTTCGAAGGAAACTTTCTTCGATTCCGAAGTGAATCCTTCTAAGATTCGAAGGGAATCCTTTCTCAGAGGATTCCGAAAGGAATGTTGGGGATTCCGAAAGGAATGTTGGGGATTACAAAGGGAACCTTTTGAGTAGTCCGAAGAGACTTTCTATGGATATTCCGAAGGGAATCTCTTTGAGGATTCCAAGGGAATCTAATCAAAAGGAATACTAATGGAATCCTTAAGGGATTCCAAATTAAATCATTCAGGTATTCCAAAAGAAATCCTTTATGCTACGTTTTGACAGGGCAAGTGAATTTTGAATTCAATTGACTTGCCAAAAGTTGAACATGTTCAACTTTCTTTTCGTTCAAGTGAATTGAATTAAGGTGTTTACACGTTCAGTTCGCGTTCGATTCAAGCGACTTGCTCAATCCACTTGCCTTGTCTAAACGTAGCATTAGGGAATTCAAAGGGAATACCTTCAGGATTTAAGGAATTATTTTTTATTTTTATTCGCATTTCATCGTCTTCGACGATGCTGGTACATACTCAATCAATCACATTTCTGTATCGTTAGGTGAGTTATTTGTCTTGAACAACCGAATAGTCAACGAAACAATTGTATTCAAATGTGAGACAAACTGTATATGTAGTGGGATCTTTCTCACATTCCGTACTTAGGGGCCGTACACATATTACGTAAGCACTTATGGGGGGAGGGGGGTTGGTCAATATCTTACGCTCCATATAAATAAAAAATCATTTGTATGGAAAAAATCTTACAAGGGGGGAGGGGGGTGGGGGTTGAAAAACCCAGAAAAAATGCTTACGTAATAAGTGTACGACCCCTTAAAAGCTTTCACAATCGGTACTAACATATAAACCGGAGAGAATCTTTTGGCATTCTAATGGAATCCTTTCGGGATTCTAATTTCATCTGTTTGGATTTGCTAACGAAATTGTTTTTTGATTCCGAATCGAATCCTTTGGTTACTTAAGGACTGCAAGGAGAATCCTTATGAGTATAGTAGTAATAATCATTTTTATTTTTACTTATTCTTGGTTTGTTTAACAATTAATTTTACATTTTGAAATATTATAGTTCGCCGTTTTGGCCTTTTATACATATGTTTTTTTTTAATTTAATTTTGCTTTAGAATTCTAATAAGCTACGTTTTGACAGAGCAAGTGAATTGAACAGCTCAGTTGAATTCAATTGACTTGCCAAAAGTTGAACATGTTCAACTTTCTTTTCGTTCAAGTGAATTGAATTAAGGTGTTTACACGCTCAGTTCGCGTTCGATTCAAGCGACTTGCTCAATTCACTTGCCTTGTCTAAACGTAGCATTATCGTTACAGCCTTGAACAGGTGCTGGCTTCTTCTCCTTAATCTTCTTCAATGGCTCTACATTCCAACTGGAACTTGGCCTGCTTTTCAACTTAGTATTCTATTGGCATTTCCTCAGTCATTAATTGAAAGCTTTCTATGCCTGCCATTGCATGAGTATGTATCTTGTGTGGCAAGTACAATGGATGCATTATGCCCAGGGTGTCGAGAAAGCTTCTTACGCCTTTGCTCGCAAGGCTACTGGAGAACTTTTAGGTGCAGGCTATAATCTTTATTAAATTCCACAAAAAGGGAATCTTGAGATTTGGTAACGAATCTTTTGGGATACCGCAGGGAATCATTTTGAATCATCAAAAAGTCTTTTTCGGGATTCCGACGGGAATCCTCTTGAGATTCGGGCGGGAATCCTTTCTGGATTCCGACGGGAATTCTTTCGAAACGGGAACCCTTTCGGTATTTCGACGAGAATTTTTTCAGGATTTCGATGGAAAATCTTTAGGGATTGCGACGAAATTTTGACGAGGATTTTTTAGGATTCCAAGGGAATTCCGACGGGGATAGTTTTGGGATTTCGACAGACATTTTTTGGGGCCTTTTGGGGTTACGACATAAATCGTTTCCAGATTTTGACAAGAACCCTTTTGTGATTAAGACGGGAATCTTTTTATGATTCCGACTGGAACTCTCTAGGGCTTCCGAACGGAATTCAGACGGGAATATTCTCGGAATTGAGACGGGTATCCTTTTGAGATTACGACGGGAAGCCTTTTCAAGAATCCGACTGGAATCCTTTCTGAATTCTGACTGGATCGTGATTCTAAAGGAAATGCGTTCTAAATTCCGACGGGAACCCTTTCGGTATTTCGACGAAATACTTTCAGTATACCGATGGGAATTTTTTTGGGATTGCGACGAGATTTCGACGGGGATTCTTTGGAGATTTTGATATCAGGATATATTTTTGGAATTCCGAGAAGAGTACTTGTTGAATTCCAATGCGAATTCTTTCGTGTTTCTGGCGGAAATCCTTTTGAGATATATTCGAGAAGCTCAAAAGAGTTTCTGTTTGGGATCTTCAATGATATTCCCTTCAGAATACCTCTATGAGATTTCCCTCGTAATATTCAGAGAGATTCCCTACGGAATACCCAAATACCCAGAGACATCCCATTCGGAATCTCCAGATATTCTTATTGGAATCCCTGAAGAATTCTCTTTTGAATCCCAGAAGGATTCCTGTCGGAATCCCGAAAGGATTCCCGTAAAAGTCCTGTCAGAATTCAATTTGAAAACCTCAAAGATTCCTATTGGAATACCAAAACAATTCTCCACAAGGATCTATTCGGAACTCCAGAAGGATTCCCTTCGGAATTCTCATAGAGATTACTTCACGAATCCCCGAAAGAATCTCCAAAGGATTGTCGTCGGAATCTCAAAAGAAATTATTATAATAATTATTATAATAATTGAAAGGATCATCTTCAGACTCACTAAATAGTTTCCTAAGGAATCATCGAAGGACTCCGTTTGTAATCCTCAAAGGATTCCCTTTGAAACCCTACCTTCGAAATCCCGGAAGGATTCCCTTCGGAATCCCGGAAGGATTCCCTTCGGAATCCCGGAAGGATTCCCTTCGGAATCCCGGAAGGATTCCCTATCGGAATCCCGGAAGGATTCCCTATCGGAATCCCGGAAGGATTCCCTATCGGAATCCCGGAAGGATTCCCTATCGGAATCCCGGAAGGATTCCCTATCGGAATCCCGGAAGGATTCCCTATCGGAATCCCGGAAGGATTCCCTTCGGAATCCCGGAAGGATTCCCTTCGGAATCCCGGAAGGATTCCCTTCGGAATCCCGGAAGGATTCCCTTTCGGAATCCCGGAAGGATCCCCTTTTGGAATCCCGGAAGGATTCCCTTTGGAATACCGGAAGGATTCCCTTTGGAATCCCGGAAGGATTCCCTATCGGAATCCCGGAAGGATTCCCTATCGGAATCCCGGAAGGATTCCCTATCGGAATCCCGGAAGGATTCCCTATCGGAATCCCAGAAGGATTCCCTATCGGAATCCCAGAAGGATTCCCTATCGGAATCCCAGAAGGATTCCCTATCGGAATCCCAGAAGGATTCCCTATCGGAATCCCAGAAGGATTCCCTTTCGGAATCCCGGAAGGATTCCCTATCGGAATCCCGGAAGGATTCCCTATTGGCATCCCGGAAGGATTCCCTATCGGAATCCCGGAAGGATTCCCTTCGGAATCCCGGAAGGATTCCCTACGGAATCCCGGAAGGATTCCCTACGGAATCCCGGAAGGATTCCCTACGGAATCCCGGAAGGATTCCCTACGGAATCCCGGAAGGATTCCCTACGGAATCCCGGAAGGATTCCCTACGGAATCCCGGAAGGATTCCCTACGGAATCCCGGAAGGATTCCCTTCGGAATCCCGGAAGGATTCCCTTCGGAATCCCGGAAGGATTCCCTTCGGAATCCCGGAAGGATTCCCTTCGGAATCCCGGAAGGATTCCCTGCGGAATCCCGGAAGGATTCCCTGCGGAATCCCGGAAGGATTCCCTGCGGAATCCCGGAAGGATTCCCTGCGGAATCCCGGAAGGATTCCCTTCGGAATCCCGGAAGGATTCCCTTCGGAATCCCGGAAGGATTCCCTTCGGAATCCCGGAAGGATTCCCTTCGGAATCCCGGAAGGATTCCGTTCGGAATCGGAAGGATTCCTTCGGAATCCCGGAAGGATTCCTTCGGAATCCCGGAAGGATTCCTTCGAATCCCGGAAGGATTCCCCTTCGGAATCCCGGAAGGATTCCCTTCGGCACCCCTGAAGGATTCCCTTTCGGAACCCCGGAAGGATTCCCTTCGGAATCCCGGAAGGATTCCTTCGGAATCCCGGAAGGATTCCTTCGAATCCGGAAGGATTCCCTTCGGAATCCCGGAAGGATTCCTTCGGAATCCCGGAAGGATTCCCTTCGGAATCGGAAGGATTCCCTTCGAATCCCGGAAGGATTCCTTCGGAATCCCGAAGGATTCCCTTCGGAATCGGAAGGATTCCCTTCGCAATCGCGGAAGGATTCCGCGAGAATCCCGGAAGGATTCCCTTCGGAATCCCGGAAGGATTCCTTCGGAATCCCGGAAGGATTCCCTTCGAATCCGGAAGGATTCCTTCGGAATCCCGGAAGGATTCCCTTCGGAATCGGAAGGATTCCTTCGAATCCCGGAAGGATTCCCTTCGGAATCCCGGAAGGATTCCCTTCGAATCCCGGAAGGATTCCCTTCGGAATCCCGGAAGGATTCTTCGGAATCCGGAAGGATTCTTCGGAATCCGGAAGGATTCTTCGGAATCCGGAAGGATTCTTCGGAATCCCGGAAGGATTCCCATCGGAATCCCGGAAGGATTCCCTTCGGAATCCCGGAAGGATTCCCGGAAGGATTCCCTTCGGAATCCCGGAAGGATTCCCTTCGGAATCCCGGAAGGATTCCCTTCGGAATCCCGGAAGGATTCCCTTCGGAATCCCGGAAGGATTCCCTTCGGAATCCCGGAAGGATTTCCTTCGGAATCCCGGAAGGATTCCCTTCGGAATCCCGGAAGGATTCCCTTCGGAATCCCGGAAGGATTCCCTTCGGAATCCCGGAAGGATTCCCTTCGGAATCCCGGAAGGATTCCCTTCGGAATCCCGGAAGGATTCCCTTCGGAATCCCGGAAGGATTCCCTTCGGAATCCCGGAAGGATTCCCTTCGGAATCCCGGAAGGATTCCCTTCGGAATCCCGGAAGGATTCCCTTCGGAATCCCGGAAGGATTCCCTTCGGAATCCCGGAAGGATTCCCTTCGGAATCCCGGAAGGATTCCCTTCGGAATCCCGGAAGGATTCCCTTCGAAATCCCGGAAGGATTCCCTTCGGAATCCCGGAAGGATTCCCTTCGGAATCCCGGAAGGATTTCCTTCGGAATCCCGGAAGGATTCCCTTCGGAATCCCGGAAGGATTCCCTTCGGAATCCCGGAAGGATTCCCTTCGGAATCCCGGAAGGATTCCCTTCGGAATCCCGGAAGGATTCCCTTCACATCCCACAGCACATGCGTCTAGAGCCTAGACGATAGACGTCGCTAACCGCACGACCACGGAATCTCAAAAAGAGTTCCGGAGTAATGAATCGACTGCTTTGAGCGTGCTTACAGCGGCACACTAGGAGTTAACTTTCTGAAATCAGTATGGCGAAAGGCATCTAAGGTTCGATTTCTCAAAATTAAGCACTTTCATCCAAAAAATATTTGGTAGGTATGGTAGCGGACACCTTCCTACATAATCGGTACCAAATAGTTTTTCATGAAAAGTTTCTTATTTTGAGAAAACCCGCGTTAGATGACTTTCACCATACAAATTTCTGCCGGTTAACTTTTGCTGGCTATTTTGCGCATATACTATAGCGCCTGGATGTGACAGCGGCGGGTAGAAAATCAGCCACTGCCAATAATTCATTAAAAAAAGAATCCCTTCGGGATCCCAGAACATTTTTTGCTAGATCTTAAAAAGATTACCTGCAGAATTTCATAAAGATTATCTGCGGACTAGCAAAAGGATTTCCGTCGGAATTCCTCGGAATCCCCATAGATTTCCCGTCGAAATATAGTCACAATCTCTAAAGAATTCCCATCGAAATCTTGAAAGTATTCCTGTCGGTTCCTGTTGGAATCTCGAAAGAATTCCCGTCTGAATTCCGTTCGGAATCCGAAATAATTCCTGTTTTCCCTAAAGGATTCTTGGCAGAATCCCGAAAGGCTTCCCGTCGGAACCCCAAAAGGACTTTCGTCGCAATTCGAAAAATATTCCCGTCTGAATTTCAAAAGAGTTCCGGTCGGAATCCTGAGAGCATTCCAGTCCAAGTCCTGAGAGAGTTTCAGTTGAAATCCCAAGAGGATTCCAGTCAGAATCATAAAAGGATTCGCGTCGGAATCACGAAACGATTCTTCTCAAAATCTCGAAAGGGTTTGAGTCGCAATCAAGAAAGGATACCTGTCGGAATGCCGGAAAGAATCTCTAAAGGATTCTGGTTGGAATCCCGGAAGTATTCCCGTTGGAGTTTTGAACTAATTTCCGTCGGAATCACGAAAGTATTCACTTCAGAATCCCGAAAATTTTGCTATCGGAATCCCGACAGTATTCCCGTCGGAATCATGAAAGGATTTCCATCGGAATTTCGAAAGGGTTTTTTCGGTATCCCGCAAGTATGTACTCTTCTCCCAATCCCAAAAATATTTCCGGAGGAATATAAAAAAATGATTCCCTGCGGAATCGCAGAAGATTTCTTGCTAAATCGTAAAATGATTACCTGCAGAATACCATAAAGATTCCCTGCGGAATAGCAAAAGGATTTCCGTCCAAATTTCCAAAGATTTCCCCTTTGAAATATGTTTCCAATCCCTAAAGAATTCCCACTGAAATCCTGAAAGTATTCCCTTCGAGATACCGAAATGGATCCCGCCGAAATTTCGGAAGAATTCCCGTTAGAATCCCGAGAGAATTTCAATCGGTATCCAGAAAGCATTAATGTTGGAATCTAGAAAGGATTCCCATCGGAATGCCGAAAGGATTCCCGTCGGCAAGGTTTCACGTCGTAATTCCGAAAGGATCTCCATCGCAATTCTGAAAATATTCCCGTCTGAATTCCGTTCGGAATCCGGAATGATTCCTGTCAGAATCCGAAGAGGATTCGAGTCGGAATCATAATGGATTCCCGGCAGAATCACGAGAGAATTATTGTAGAAATCACAAAAGGATTTCCGCCGCAATCCCATTCCTGCCGGAATGCCGGAAGGAATCCCGAAATTGTTCCCGTCGGAGTCCCGAAAAATCACGTCGGAATCACGATAGGTTTCTTGAGGAGTTAAAAAATTATTGCCTGCGGGATCTTTCTTACTAAATTTCAAAATGATTCCCGGTGGAATTCCAAAATCCATTCTATTCCCTCCGGAATAGCAAAAGAATTTTCGTCGTAATCCTCGTCGAAATCTCGTCTCAATTGCGAAAGAATTTCCATCGAAATCATGAAAGTATTCCCGTAGAAATACCGAAATGGTTCCCGTCTGAATTTTGAAAGAATTGCCGTTGGAATCCTGAAGGATTTCCGTCAAAACCACGAAAGGATTCCCATCCGAATCGCGAAACTATTCTTGTCAAAATCTCGAAAGCACACTAATATATTCCCTTCGGAAACTCGTCAGTACTCTTCTCGGAATTTCAAAAAGGGTTTCTCTTCTTCAATGGCTCCCAAGCAAATCTGTTCAGAATTCTGAAAGGATTCCATTCAGAATACCAAAATATTCTCTACTGTTTGTATTTTAGTGCGGATTGTTAAAGTTTTCAGTACGGACTGGGAGAAAAATCCAGTTGTGTTGTAGACTATATTCGGTTGCTCAAGACAAATAACTCACCTAACGATACATAAATGTTTGCTGAGTACCAGCACCAGCATCGTGGAAGAGCTCCTGAAATGCAAACAAAAACTAAATTTATTCCTATATCTAAGTTATTTTTTCTTTAAACTTACCTGTAGATTGCCACAGTGATTATGTGGAAAATGAAGGACATCCAGGAAAATAAGTGGGACATTAAAAAACGGGTACGCTTATTGTGGATGCAGAAAAATAGATGATTCCATTACCTACACAATGTTCATAAGTAGGGAAGTTCAGGAAGTAAACTGCTCCATAGTGGCTGGCTTCCCTCAGTGGAAACGGTTTTCGGTGCAGTTGCGGATAGGTGTAAATGGTTCGAGAAAGTTTCCTCCGTTCACTCGGCATGCTAACAAAATATGCTGCACGGTACTGTTGCATGTTAGCAGTTTATATCCCGAAGAAATATTGGTGTCGATTTATGGCAGCCATCAATCGTACGGTCCGAAGTAACAAAAGCTCACCTCATAAAACTGAAAAGAACCCAAGTTATTATTTATTTATTTTGGTACATTTGAATTCATAATTAAATAGATATTCTCAATCCAGTTGAAACCCGAAATTGGGGGCTAGCGAAGTTGGATTTTTCTTACAATCCGAACGTTAAACCTAACTTCGGAAGTGGTGCGCTGAATAGCGCTTCGTAATATGAAAACAGCGCACCACTTCCGATGTTAGGTTTAACGTACGTATTGTACGTATTGGACTCACTTTATTCCCCACACCCCCAATTCCGGTTTTCAACTGGATTGAGAATATCTTTCGGGAAGTCCGGGAACTGAATAATCTGAGGGTCTCATTAACAAAATTCTACATCCAAAAACAAAAAAATATATCACGGACTTTCCAGGCTAAAAGTACTTTAAACTCACCTTTATCCAAGCGATTTTGGTTCATTATTACATGCTGCAACAGAAATGAATATTAATGGCATGCTAGATTTAACTTTAAATTTAATTTATTACAAAACTTACCGAACAAAAGCTCACCAAATCACGAACCAATTTTCAATTGCAATATGGCGGCGTTGTGGTCAGCCAGTCGATAACTTCAACATCTGAGCAGTGTTGCGGGTTTTAAAAATACATTATTAAAGAATGCGATAAAGCATACAATCTGTGTAATTTTACACAATCAAATTAGAATCATTTGGTTGCATTTGATTCTATGTAAAATTTACGTTATATATGTTGTGAAAATTAAACAAGCTCAACGTAATGCAGAAAAGATATTTCGTTCCTGTGTAATTTGAGGCCGATGTGATAAAACATAAAAATGATGTAATTTAGCATCAGAATTTTGTCTTTACATAGGGATTTTATTACAACAGCATGAATTACGTCGATGGATATTACAATTCTTTTTGCTGTGTACCCTACCTGGTAAAAATCGTTTACTCATTAATGGGTACTTTTTCTCTGCTATCTCTTTCTCTCTGCTGGAAAAATTACTCATTTCGGTAGAATAAGTGGATTTACTCAATTAAATGAGTAGATCTACTTATTCTCTAAAAATGGGTGAATTTTTCTGCAGACAGAAAGAGATAGCAAAGAAAAAGTACCCATTAATGAGTAAACGTGTTTCTCCGTGTATATCTGTTACATTAACTTCAAACTTAATTTTTGGATACTTTCTGGTTTCAGTGTTCACTAGTTTCAACGCTTTCAACGAAACTTGTTTTTTTTCGAACGTCTGCAGACATATGCCGTTAACATATTTTTTGTTTGCTGCCGCTTTGGTGGTTTTCGTTCTGACGGTTCTGACAGATCTATCAGATCAGCAAACCAAAAACTTGGATCAAGTTAAGCACAAAATTCCGAAGCACAAAAATTCAAAAAAATCTACTGATCGGAACGCCATCTATTTTTTGAACGAAGAAACATTATAAAATCATAATGAAATATTTCAACGTGGATATTTATAAACTACGTAACCTGGTTTGAAGATTCAGTTGATTAATATTTTGAATAAGTTAAATGCCTGGAAAATATTTCTTGAATAATACTAATGACACACTGGTGGTACAAGTACCATGGTACAAGAATCTTGAAATAAATACCATACCAAATATTGTCTTTATTAAAGATAGTCTTGGAATAATTTTCTTGTTCTCTTGTACCATGGTACAAGTACCACAGGTGTGTCCTTAGTATAAAACAACATAATATGTAATATAATATAATATAGAATAAAAATATAATACAGTTGGCGCTTTGATGTTGCACGAAGAAGAAGAAGCAGAAACGCGGGAAACCATATACGGAGAAGTTTTAAAAACACTCTTCTCAAAATTCTAAAAGCCATTAAATTAAAAAGGGTAAGCAGCACAGGGTTGGACTTTTCTTATACTTTTAAGTGTAATATTAGAAAATAAAATATTTAATAGAAATATCGCATTTATTATACAGTAGAAGAATAGTCCAACCCCATACTGCTTACCGTTTTTCATTAAATTGCTTTTAGAATTTTTGAGAAGTGTTTTAAAACTTCGTCGTTTTAAAAACTTTCCGTGGAGATTTTTTCGATTAACTTTATCCGTCGTGTGGGGTCTGCTTTAAATTTGATTTAATCATTTCATGGTGTATACACATATACAGTTGCAAGATTACCGGTGGTGAGTTTAGGCCGTTTGGCAGCGCAGTATCATTACTTGACACTTTACCGGCCGCTACATTATCGGTCGCGAGCATTTTAATCACCCGCTCAGCGCTTTCATTTTAGTTTCGTCACTCGTTTCCGTATCGGTCACTATTTTCGGCTCTCAATTTGGTTGCTGTATTCCGTACCGGTGACGTTTGACATTTGAAAGTTCATCAAATAGCAGCGCTCTTATCGCGCTACCAAATTTGGTCACCTGTCAGTCGCGCTACTGTTATAGCAACGCGTTTAGTAGCAGGGCTGCCATATATACAGATTTATCTGTATTTTACAGATTTTTAAACGTCAATACAGACTTGATACAGATTACAGATTTTATACAGATTTCTCAAATAGAGTACAGATTATACAGATTTTTTGTTATCTTGAATTTTGTTGTACCTATAATATAACATGCGAGATCTAATTAAACATTTGAAGCTTCTAAAAAATCTTAATGTTAAAATAAAATCTTAGCAATATTTGCTATGGCACTCATTTCATGATATTTGTACCATGGAACGAAAGATATTTTAGTTACAAGATAAAGATTGTCGCTGTCGTCGCTGTCCGGAACATCTTTTGCTGGCGAGGATAGGGTGCTAAATGTCAATGAAGGAAAAATACATACGATATGACAGTTCTGTACCCAACATGTTTCGGACAGCAGAACAAAGGTAACCGAAGCGACAATCTTTATCTTGTAACTAAAATATCTTTTCATGGAACGAACATTACCATTAGTAATGATATGGAAATGCTAATATCATCTTCCAAACTCGGACGTACATGTTCATGATAGCATTAGAGGCGAAAGTATAGAATTGATAGTTCCGTTAGGATACGGCAGGCATGAAGAATGTTTTTATAGAAGTCGATTTGAAAGCGAGCGGAGGGCAATATTTGTGATGGCACATATCACACGACCTTCCTTCTGCCACACGACCTTCCTGTGCCATCACAAATATTGCCCTCCGCTCGCTTTCAAATCGACTTCTATAAAAACATTCTTCATGCCTGCCGTATCCTAACGGAACTATCAATTCTATACTTTCGCCTCTAATGCTATCATGAACATGTACGTCCGAGTTTGGAAGATGATATTAGCATTTCCATATCATTGTAAATCGTTTAACTTCACGTAGAAGTAACACACACGAAATCATTAATTTAGATTACCATTAGTATTAAGTAGATTTCATTGACGAACATCCATGCGATTAACAAACTGTTCCCAATTCTGAAAAAAAAAGCGATGCACTTACAGTTAAGATTCCTATCTGGGTTATTAGCATTAGTTTATTGGGCATGCATAAATTGCAAAATATAGAAATTCTTGCGTAATCGAGTTTAGTAATCTTTATTTAAGCATTGGCAAAAAAAGATCCGAGAAACATCGCTTGTGGAATAATGATAATATATTGCTGAGGTATAATTGAAAAGACGACATGAATTTCGGAAAAGATTGAGCTTTCAATAACAACCGAGAAAATTTAAGTTAAGTGGTGCTGCAACATGATTGTATCGGGCTGCATAAGAGATCCCAAGGGATTTCTGAGATTTCTAATGTTATTTACCTGGTTTTAAAAAACTCAATGAAAATGTTGTCTAAGTACATCACATTACAATTATCGGAATCGCTATTTTGCATAATTTAGAAAAAAAAACTTTTTTCCCCTCAAATACAGACAATACAGATTTTTTACACATGCCAATACAGATTTACGAAAAAATCATCTGGCAGCCCTGTTTAGTAGCGACCGGTAAAGTGTCAAGTAATGATACTGCGCTGCCAAACGGCTTAAACTCACCACCGGTAATCTTGCTCTAAGCCAAGTTACCATTTTTGCATTCGTATATCATGAGGCTAACACGATGATACTTTTGTGCTCAGGGAAGTCGAGACATATTCCAATCCTAAAATTGCCTAGACCAGCACCGGGAATCGAACCCAGATACCCTCAGCATGGTCTTGCTTTGTAGCCGCGCGTCTTACCGCACGGCTAAGGAGGCCCCTATTTTCAAACTAATGAAACATTTTATTTTCGATTGCAGATTATGCTAGACAGCAGCCATTGAAGATGTGTATGGATGACAACAGGTTTTCGTACGGTTTGGAGAGATTCAGCCATGAAAACACTCAGTGGAACTTGTACGGAACATGGACGAGTAGGGCCACCGAATCAGAACAGCATTATATTTAGCTATACGGCTAGGAATCCAGGTATGCAAGGTATTGATAAACATGCATATTAATTACCATACTAACATGAACAAATTATAACTAATTATAAATCCTCTTTTCTTCCATTTCAGCACAAGTCTTTCGCAGCATACCTATTCCGTTAGATGTTATGCCACACATTTTCCGAGTCATATCAGAGCTTAATAAGCTACCAACAAAAAGCTATTGATGAATAAAGGAAGGCCTTGTGCTATTTGATTCTAATTATTCCTCCAAATTTCTTTCAATGTAAAATTATTGGAAACCCAAGCCAAAATACCGCCTTATTTCATTCATTAGAATCTATTAATAATCTGAATACCCATTATAATTGAATATGAATGATGCTCATATGCTAGACTCATACATTTTATGTTTTGCCTTTCTCGTATACTAAGTATACGGTAAAGGCTATATGATCGCTCCAAAAACAAACTTTTTATAGAAGGCCCGGAGACCCATAGTGTTATATACCAATCGACTCCGTTCGACGAATTGAGTGTGTGTGTGTGTTTTTTTTGCCTTTCTCGTACACTAAATGTACGTAAAGGCTATAATATTACTTCAAAATTTTGATAGGAGGCTTTTTATAAACCGATCGACTCAGCTCGACGAATTGAGGTGATGTCTGTATGTGTGTATGTATGTATGTGTGTGTATGTGTACAAAATTTGTAGACACACACTGACAAAAATTCAATCATATCCATTATGTGTGGCACACATAAATTTTGACTATAGCATTTCCCACATAACGTCTATGTGAATTCGCATAGCGTATATGTGGAAACACACATAACCGTTATTAACTAATAACCTTTATGTGGATTCTCCTATAGCGGGTGGTTATTAACGCACACATAAAATTTATTTGGAAATTTCTTTAGATTTTTGCCAATAAAAATGTGTGGATTTTTATTCGTGCACTTTTTCGAACTTCCCATTGTCCGATTTGAATTCACTCCCATTGTTTGCTATTGAAAATTAGATCAATAGCTCATCGCAATCTGGAGTTATGGCCAAAAAACTGTTTTTGCGTATAAAAAAATTGCAAAATGTTTTATGCTGAATTCACCTAGATTCGAACTGCTGACCTCTGGGGTGGAAAGCGCTTGCCATACCACAAAACCATCGGAACACATATGGTATGAGTAAATATAAGTCGTACAGTACTCATCAAATTGGTATATGTTCATTTCTTTTAAAAGCCACAGAGTTCACTCTGCTAGGGTAACGGTACCAATATTAGAAGTATTATTGAATCAATGAAAGAAAATATATATTTGATAATTCGAAATTGATAGTTTTAATGCATTAACTAATAGACAAACTTTGAATCTGCTAGAAATGAAATTGGATTCATTTCGTCTTGATAATCAATCTAAATTTTTTGGAGGTTAAATGAGCTCCACTATACTGCCGTCGCAAGCATAATCGTCCAATATTGATTTTGCATGGAAGAAAATATGGAACAGTTACGCTTGCGGCGGCAGTATATAGGTAGGAAAGCCAACTTGTTGGGGAAATTATTGTTTTCAATTAGTATTCATAATGGCATAATTACAACGTGTCGCTTCAAGTACAGCATACGTTAAGTATAATGCAATGACAACAATGACAACAATATTATTAAGAACCCATTGTCTCCACTGAGGGCATGATCGTCCTATAAGTGTTTAATTGGGTAACCTTTAACGAAGAGAAATATGTTCAATAATTAATAAAGTTTCCTTTTACTAAACGAAATCAGGCCCATTTTTTGACGTAAACTACGTCTAAGGGGAAGACTCAGATACAGGGTGTAAAACCGAAATTTCCAAATTCGAGATCGTCACGAAATTAGGATAGATTTCAAACGCTAATAGCGTCTTTATCTTTCGATGGATTTTCGAGATTTGCTTATCAATAAATTCGGAAACTCTCCAGCAATTTGCCAATTCTATTGATACTATTGATTATCAACGTTAAACTATTGAAAATGTTATTTCTTTCCAAATCGGGTGAAAAATTCAATTCCGTTCATAAATCCCCAACACGGACATCAGATTGCAGTAAGGTACGGGCCTTTTGATCCACTGCTTCGTTTTCCCTGTGTATATAAAGCCCCTGTTTCGCGTGCGCGCGTCATTTCATTTTGGATGTCACGGAGAACGGACCAGGGCGATTCAAGCGATAACGCCTGTGGTTTGGTCTGTGGTGGTAAAACTCAAAACTCATGGACGATTCTAATCAAGCGTGAGTTGAAACCCAACTCAGCACCTTAAAACTCCTGGATGAGTTGAATCATCGTATGTTTTCTTTTGTTCTCCTTTGTTAAAACAGTGAATTGACGTTTCTCGCATAAAATATTAGACACTCTTTCATGTATAAGCAATAAATTGCCCCCAAATTAATTTCGAATGCGTTTTAAACCAAAATGATGTTTTGGCAAATGAGCGGAATGATGCGTTTTAGCATTACAAATTCAAGCGTGATGCATTCCTGATTATGCATTCCCCAGATGATTTCGTTCGCACGGGAGGGCTCGTTGATTAAAATTTATGAGTGATGATGCGGATGAAATTTTTCGTTGGGTGGTGGTGGCGGTAGTGGCAATAGCGTACATCTTTACTTCCGTGTTCCCAACAGCATCTTTGAATCTGGCAATCAACGCCGTGCTGTTGAGGCACATAAGTGGAAATGAATCGGTTCTTTTCAGGACCACCATTATGTTTGAGAGGAAGATTAAGTTGACATAATTTTTTGACGTAAACTACGTCTAAGGGCAAGACTCAGATACGGGGTGTAAAACGGAAATTTTCAAATTCGAGATCGTCACGAAATTAGGATAGATTCCAAACTATTAGCGTCTTTATCTTTCGATGGATTTTTAATCACTAACTCTGCAGAAGGAAAATGATGGATTGAATCTAATGAATTTTTGCGTAACTGCTGCCGATTTAACGCAACCATCTCATGAATTTACTCTCAATCAAACCAAATTCCTCCAATGAAAAATTTAATGCCCTGAAAAGGACAGATTTCATAACATGCGGATTTCTAATCACCAACACAACAGCAACCATTCGATAGTCAGAATATCACAAGAGTACCTATTTCACTTAAATGCAGATGCTGGCTCTATGATTTTACCGCTACACTGCAACATATTGCCATCGTTGGATTCTCTGTCGCGACGATCCTGTTACGAGCGCTACCTACGCCATCAGTGGGAACGAAGAGCGTGCGTCAGAAGGAGAAGCTGCGAAAATGTATTCGCATGGATAGAAATTAAACCTGAAACAAGTAACAGAACTGAACAAACCCACCTACCCCCTAGACAAGCCGTAACATTTTGTAACGGAATATTGGCTACCCACCCACCCCTTAGGGCGTTATGTAATTTGTGAATGAGCCCTTATTGAACCGTATGTGCCGAAATGAGAAGGGACATTGAACGCGGTTTATCGGTTTATAGACCTTTTCACGAGACGTTTAAAACAGCTGATTTTATCGTCAATTGACAGTTCTTCTATGAAAGTGACAGCTTCGGGCTTGCAGGCCTGTTCAGCCGTTGTAAACAAGGCCTATAAGGCTGTGAACCAATCCAGCGAATCGTTTAACTTTTAGTTAAAATTTGACAGTTCGATGGTTATTTCTCCGTGGTTAAAATAACCCTGCTCCGGAGCATGGTTAGATTTGACAGTTTGATAGTTAAACTTTGTTCGCGAGAAAATTGGCGCCAAATCCATTTTGTTCCAAATAACTATCAATCTGTCAAAACTCAAATGGGTCGGCTTCGGAGTAAATTTTAACCACGATGGGTAAATAACCATCGAACTGTCAAATTTTAACTAAAAGTTAAACGAATCGCTGGAATTAAACTTTCTGCGAGCGTTTACGCACACGCACATTTCACTCACACTTTTACTCAGATTGTTTGCAACCACGAGTAGCTGTCATGGCAAAATCAAATGGGATTGTTTGCAACCACGAACCGTGCGTTCATGTTGGTGAGAAATGTCGGCGAGACCCCGACTGGTTCACTGGAGGCTGGTTCACAGCCTAATGCTACGTTTTGACAGGGCAAGAGAATTGAACAACTCAGTTGAATTCAATAGACGAATCCAAGTAAAATAAGAAGAAGACACACGACGGTGTTAACTTTGACAGATCCTACAGCACAGCATAGGAAGATCATTTTAAAATGCTTATAATAAATTCTAGACAAAATGTAATTAAAATCTGATTGAAGTATGATACGGAAAAAGTTCCGAACTGTATGATAGATACATTTTTGGAAAATATTCAAAAAATTGAGATAAGCTTCCGAATATGTAATTCAGAACTTTTTCCGTATCCTACACTCAGAATAAACTGCATATTGCATCTATGTACCCCGCACTTATACTTTGATCAGTGTACTTTACATTTGCAAAGTATGTGCGGCGCTAATAGATATTTACCGATTCAATAATCATAGGTTTTATGTGCAAATGTATTGATTTTTCCATTAGATCCGCACATATAATTCATGACAAAAATAATTCGTCCTTATTTATTGCGTTTGCAAATATTCTTGATAATCATAAGTTTTGGTTTGAAACAAAGATTAAATAATTGCTCAATAATTAAATGATTTATTGAAATAAAATGCTGTTACATTTATGCATAATCGTTGTATGTAATAATTAAAGCATTTCCGCATCGAAAAAACTGCGCTCTATCGTCTAGAAGCTCCTGCAAAGAAACAATTAATAATTTTAGTATAAGTAAATGAAATTAAAAAGCCTACAAACCTGTAAGTGTATCTCTATCCTCGAATTCGGTGATAGGTCTGCAGACCTCTGCAGGTTGAATCCTTGGCTTAGAGCATAGCAAATTATGGTGCTGCACATGCTTCTGCCATATTGAGCAGAAAGTTTTGTTTCTTAACCAGCTACCGGTAGTCTTTTTCAAATAATGCGCCGCGGTGTGTTTATTGGGAGACATAATACCAAACATTATCCCATATCTGTCGGTCGACAATATGTTTAAATCTGCTATATTACACAGATAACACTATACTTGTAGATTATGTTGATGCATCTCAATTCTGGAATCAACGAATTTTGGGTTTTAGAATGCGTGAAAAAGGAAATCTAAGCTTTATTACTTACTTTGTTCAATTATAAACGGTGCTGACTTTAGTTTTCAGTCTTGTTGACAACAAACAACAGTTCATTACCAATGTTATAAATTTTATGTGCGTAAGTCGTATAGTTTCATTTCAATAGCCATTGCACTTAAAATTATTTCAATTATGTTTTGAAATGGAATAAGTTCGCACATATTTCACATGAGACGCACATGATTCTAAAAATCAGTTCTACAAGTGACTTCTATGCGAGTTTTGCACATAAAATTTATCAGCAGATTAATTTGAGTGTACATCAATCAGTTTTTAATTACAATTTGTCTAGAATTTAGTATAAGCATTTTAAAATGATCTTCCTATGCTGTGCTGTAGGATCTGTCAAAGTTAACACCGTCGAGTGTCTTCTTCTTATTTTTACTTGGATTCGTTTATTGACTTGCCAAAAGTTCATGTTCAACTTTCTTTTCGTTCAAGTGAATTGAATTATGCTACGTTTTGACAGGGCAAGTGAATTGAACAACTCAGTTGAATTCAATTGACTTGCCAAAAGTTGAACATGTTCAACTTTCTTTTCGTTCAAGTGAATTGAAGGTGTTTACACGTTCCATTCGCGTTCGATTCAAGCGACTTGCTCAATTCACTTGCCTTGTCTAAACGTAGCATTAAGGTGTTTACACGTTCAGTTCGCGTTCGATTCAAGCGACTTGCTCAATTCACTTGCCTTGTCTAAACGTAGCATGAGCTGCAGCTGGAAATATTTCATTTGACATTTCAGTCCGGTTCAGCCAGGGTGGCCAGATTAATTTTTGGATAAATTGGTAACTTGATTGCAGAAAAATCGGTAGTTATCGGTAGGTCGGTAAATCCAGCTTTCCACGCTCGGTAATGGCGGCTTTTCGGTGTGTAAAAATCAATCGATTACTGTACTTTTTGACACTAGCTGGAGGAAAACTCACTGGCGAAAAGGCCTTTTTTCCCTTCCCCTCATCCAGGAACGCCAGTGAGCTTTCCTCCAGCTAGTGTCAAACAGTACAGTGAGCGATTGATTTTTACACAGCGACAAGCCGCCATTACCGAGCGTGGAAAGCTGGATAGCCAAACGATACACTGCAGAGTGTATGTAATTAAGAGTGGCGACATGTGCCGCATTTGACAGGTCTCCTGCTCGTTTGGAACACGATTTTGTATGGGAATGACAGATGAATTTTGTACCAATTCTGACAGCGTCGCCACTCTTAATTACATACACTTTGACTGCAATGTTGTTCACCCATAAGAATCAAGTAAACGGGTGCAGAAAGTGCGAAGGTACCTTTCCTGACGGGTTCCCGCGTGCAGTTTCAAAGAAAATCATGCAATAGTTTGTCAAATAGCAGCGCTACCGTAGCATCATTATCGGTCGTGAGCATTTTAATCACCCGCGCAGCGCATTCATTTTAGTCTCGTCACTCGTTTCTGTATCGGTCACTATTGTCGGCGTAGCACAAAATTAGAATTCGGAAGTAGGGATTTCCTAACCAAACTTTCTTCCAAAGTTTTATCTGTCAAACTAAATGATGCAATGTTAAGCGCATCTTCAGGCGAATCCAGTGTATACTACTTCCGAAGTTGGGTTATTTGCCTGTATCTGGAGAAAACCCAACTTCGGTATAAAAAGCGTTCTAAGTTTATTCCGGATAGACAATATTTTCGGCTCTCAATTTGGTTGCTGTATTCCGTACCGGTGACGTTTGACAGTTGACAGTTCATCAAATAGCAGCGCTCTTATCGCGCTACCAAATTTGGTCACCTGTCAGTCGCGTTACTGTTATAGCAGCGCGTTTAGTAGCGACCGGTAAAGTGTCAAGTAATGATACTGCGCTGCCAAACGGCTCAAACTCACCACCGATAATCTTGCTCTAAAGGCTGCCTTACACCTCGGGAAAATTTTCCACCGGATTTTGATCCCCGTGTATTTTAAATGGGGCCGGGATTTTGATTTTCCGTGCCCAAATCCCGAAAACATCGCATATGCAAAAATACATTAGGAAAAATCCGCGGACCAAATTCCCGATGTGTAAGGCCCGATGCCCACGTAGCGTCTTTTCAACGCTGCGTGCACACGGCGTTAAAAGGACGCATGTGTGCATCGGGAAAAAGCGGTAACGCAGCGTCGCCGCACCGATGCACACCTGCGTTTTTCAACGCCACGTGCACGCAGCGTTGAAAAACGCTACGTGGGCATCGGCCCTAAGGTGGCCTTAAAGACTGCCTTACACCTCGGGAAAATTTTCCGCCGGATTTTGAACCCCGTGCATTTTAAATGGAACCGGGATTTTGATTTTCCGTGCCCAAATCACACCTCACACCTCGGGAATTTGGTCCGCGAATTTTTTCGCAATGTGTTTTTGCATATGCGATATTTTCGGGATTTGGGCACGGAAAATCAAAATGCGGCGGAAAACTTTCCCGAGGTGTATGGTAGCCTTTAAAGGCTATACCTTACACCTCGGGAATTTGGTCCGCGGATTACATCGCATATGTAAAAACACATGGGGAAAAATTCCGCGGACCAAATTCCCGAGGTGTACACCTCGGGAAAATTTTCCGCCGGATTTTGGTCCCCGTGCATTTTAAATGGGGCCGGGATTTTGATTTTCCGTGCCCAAATCCCGAAAACATCGCATATGCAAGAATACATGGGGAAAAAATCCGCGGACCAAATTCCGAGGTGTGAGGCTACCTATAACTCCCAAAAATTCGTATAGTGAAAAACATCTAACGCGGATTTTCTCGAAAATAGTAAAGTTTTCGATAACGTTCGATAACTGAAATGCATTCTAGACGTCAAACAGTTGACAGTCGACGTCGGATGCAAAAAAAGGGCATCGGATTGTGCAGCTGTCATCGACTTTATCGCCGTTTTGAAGTTTAGCGGACCGATAACTGCAAAACTGTAGCAACTATCGAATGAGGCATCAACTGTTCACTTCGATGAAAGTTACTCCCAGTTGGGAGCTTTGCAAAGGAAGCGTTTCCCGATGAAAACAAATCCTATCCCCACCGTGCGCGTGCAAGAGAAAGATGATTAACGTCAGCAAGCTCTATACGATAGCGCCTGGATGCTGACAGCGGCGAGTAGGAAACCAGCCGCTGCCAATAATTCAAGACAAAATTTTCAAAACGACTTATCTGCTTTTGTAAACAAATATTCAAACGACGATTTGACGAATCTTATAGCTCACCCACGCAAACCAACACCATCAATAGGTAGGGGAAGGATTCCGCTACCTGTTGATAGTGTTGGTTTGCGTGGGAGAGTTATCATATTCGTCAAATCGTCGTTTGAATCTTTGTTTACAAAAGCAGATAAGTCGTTTTGAAAATTTTGTCTTGAATTCATTCTTTACATTTCCCTGCCTACCGATAAACTACCGATAGTTATGTTACCGATTTATAAAAAAAAATTCTGGCCACCCTGCTCTCTTGCATATGTCAAAAAAAATTCCCCCAACGGTCAGGGCCTAGCCCAAAAATTCTGAAAACGCACGTTTTTTTTGAAGCTCGCGAATTAAAAGCAAAATTGTGAAGTGAAATTTGAAAAAAAATTGTGAAAAATTATAAAAAAAAGGTAAGTACTTCGTTTGTTTCAATAATAATTTTTTTTTCCATAATAAAATAAAAACAAACGTGACGAAGGGGGACAAATTATTATTAAAATTGGCCCGTTTACATATTCGCTACTTCTAGCGGATAATGCACTATCCGACAATACTAGCACGAAATTAGCATAATATAAACGCTTATTTGCGAAGACACATTTACATTGTGCTAATATCGTGCTAGTATTGTCCGCTAGAACTAGCGAATATGTAAACCAGGGGGGCGGAGCACTGAATCCCTACCCGGGCAAGTGCTGGTTCTAACATGTAAACAACAGTGTTAACCCTTTATAAGGCAGACGAATCACTTCTGTGAATCTAACGTCCAAGTTTTATCGCCTATTTTGTTCCCTCCGTGTATTTTTTGGTCGGTGTGAATCTAACGTCCAGTTTTTGTACCGTTTTAAAAAATAGGAGTGACTTTGTACCCGTGATTTTTTTTTACTTATTTTTTCATTTGAATTGAAACATGCCGTTCCAGAATAAATATGATATGGCTTTATTGCGTACATGGTGCGCACTATTCATGACATGATAAAAAAAATTCCGCAGATCACGTCGCATTGAGAGCCGTCATTAGCGCTGTCCGATACCGATACGATGAAATCTCGCTTAACTTTTCAAAAGGACCTAAGTAACATTTTTTTCATGAATTAATTTGAATACAGCAATCAATAGCAC
Organism: Armigeres subalbatus; assembly: GCF_024139115.2. NCBI lineage: Eukaryota > Metazoa > Arthropoda > Insecta > Diptera > Culicidae > Armigeres > Armigeres subalbatus. The sequence goes on from NW_026941967.1 coordinate 23,883, forward strand.
AGCAAAAAAAGTTGTTGAATATTACATCGAAATCGCTGCAACCCACTGAATCCATCGATTATTGAATATTACACAGCACGATGTACTCGAGAGCTTGCTGTGTAATAAGCAGAAGCGATGTAATTTCTTCCGATGTAATAAATAAACGACGTAATCAAAGCGATGTAGATGAATGTGACGTAAAGCAGCCCGATGAGCATGGTAGTAAATGTAAATTCAGTTATTTTGATAACGTAATGTTCATGAGATGCTGTTTTCAGTTTTTAAATATTGATTTTTTTATTATTCAAATTTTAATATACATATTTCAATTTTTTTCACAGGATTCGAAAAAAAAAATTATTTTATCTCAATCTATATAGGGTTATTTTAGTTATTTCATGATACTTTTCAGCAGATTAGTACTTTTAGCAGCTTTACTTTATTGTAAGCGTCCATCATGCACATAGCTGAATAAAGTTCCACCGCAGGTTTCATTTCACATTTCACAGACAAGTTCCTATACACCGGCAGTCTAGTCTAGACAGGGTTTCTTCTGAGTAGCCGACACATAAATCGGTGATCTAGAAAGACATCAGATGCTGAAAAGAGATAAGAAAAAACGTTCAGATGGGCTGGTAAGGAGCGATGATACTTAATACTTTTCTTTTATACGAATATACATCTGGGATTCCGATTGGATTCCCTCCTGAATCAAAGACGCATGCCAGAGGGTCTTTAAAGGTAGCGTCACACTTCGGGAATTTGGTCCGCGGATTTTTCCCCCATGCATTTTTACATACGCGATGTTTTTGGGATTTGGGCGCGGAAAATCAAAATCCCGGCCCCATTTCAAATGCACGGGGGGACCAAAATCCGGCGGAAAATTTTCCCCAAAGTATAAGGTGCCCTTTACTGTTTCAAATGTTGGTCTAAAAATACACGGGACCAAAATCCGCCGGACGATTTTCCCGATGTGTGAGGCTACTTCTATAGACTCTGAATTTAATAATAAATGATTGCCATTATGCTTACCCACGTTGACAGCTTAACTAGTATAAACTGTTGATCCATAATGATTTTAATTATCACAAAATTAACCTACTTCTTAGGCTATCTCTTCCTCATCTTCGATCTCGCGCTCCTTCCTTGCCCTCGCCATCGTCACCGAAATCTTCTTCACCACCGCCCTCTTTCGCTTCCAATTTCATTTCGATGTCCGGCAGCAGATAGTACTGAAGCAGATTTGACCACGAATCGTCCTTGATAAGTTCGGCAATGTCATCCTTGATCGTATCATTATTGTTGGTGAACCAATCGAAGAATGTTCGATACTCTAGGCCGCGTTTCCACCGGTTAGCCATCGCCTTCTTTGGCAACATCTTGGTCAAGACGCGATCCCGTTTCTACTTGACGGCCGTGCTGGTCGAAGCAGGTAATCTGAAAGCGAACCCAAATGTTAGATTACTAAATTCCACGTATTTTAATTGAAATTAAAAACCAAAGTTAGACTCTGTTAAAAACTAGCACTACAATAACGTCGTTATATGTACATGTTTAGATTTGCTATTATAGTTTGAATTTAAAACTACAAATCCTAGTCTCGCAAAAGGGCACCGCCTACAAGAAGTTGGCGTAGGAAGCCCTAGGCGAGACGGTCAAGGTGAGGGCACTCACGACGGAGATGAATCTAAGGGTTAAAGACCTGGACGAGATCATCGAAGTCGAAGAGCTCTTCACGGCACTGCGGCGAAAGTGTGAAGTGAAGACGCCCACCGCAGCCGTTCGGCTACGGAAAGGTCCGGCAGGTAGGGCTGTGCAAATATCGATAAAATCGATAATATCGATATTATCGGATGAAATTTATCGATACGATATCCGATATCATTGAACTCAGATATCGCCGATATCGATAAATTTTTGTAATCGATGTAATGATGATGCCCAATTAAATCAACTACATACACTGGCTCACTGACTACATACATCCTTTAAAACATATGTAGCAAGCCAATCACATTTTTTAAATGTCCATTGTGTCTGGTGTTGAGAAATTGGGCGCATCAGTACCCACTAAGACGAAAGGCAAAACGCATGAACGATAAAGCTTACAAAACCCTCGACAGGAAATCTAAAATCATTCATAATAAACCACAGGCGGTGAAAGTTATTTCATGAAAATTATTGACGTTTGCGGTGTTTTACCAAGATGAATAAGAGCGACTAAAATTTTAAATGGTTTTGGAGTGACAAATTAGAGTTAGAAACGTGATAAAATCGATAGTAGACAAACTCGGGTAAAAACTGTATTTTTTTTATTTTATCGGATATCGATCCGATATCCGATATTTTCAAACCCGATATATCGCCGATACCGATATATCACCAAATGAATATCGTCGATATCGATAAACCTCCATTGTGCACATCCCTACCGGCAGGGACACAAAGTATTCGGCTATCTGCAGCGGACACCTCCAAGGTAGTCAAGTTGGGGAGCGTCAAGGTGGGATGGTCGGTGTGCCCTGTGGCATGTACGAGCAACCCGAAGCGAGTCACGATGTTCGATGCTGCAAGGACACGCAGCTTACCTCGAGGGTGCGTTGTGCACTGCCCCCCCTTTGAAGCATTTGTACCGAAGGGACGATGGGCTTGGCGGCAATGGAAACGGTTTAGCGGGTCGGGGATGTAGTCCTGCCTCCTTCGTTTGCTGTTGGAGGTGGTCCCTAATCCCGCACTTCCTGGAAAACCCAGGATGTCTGTTGAGCAGATTCCCCCGCCATTGCTTAGTAAGAAAAAAAAACACGCACGCACACAAAATCTCAATTCGTCGAACTAAGTCGATCGGTATATAACACTTTGGGTCTCCGGGCCTTTTATAAAAAGCGAACATATAGCCTTTACGTATACGAGAAAGGCAAAACGTTTAGCTGGGCTGGTGAGGAGCGATGATATTTATACTTCGCTTTTATACGGATATACTGCTGGGATTCCTAATCTAAAAAAAGACGCATCCCTGCTAAATCCAAGTAGCATTCCCTTTTGAATCAAAGAAACATTACTCTTAGGAATCTCCGATGGATTCCTTCTAGAATTCCCAGGAGGATTTTATTAGTAATACCCGGAGAATTGCCTTCAGAATTCTCGTAGAAACTTCATAGATTCATGTCGAAATTCCTCGGGGATTCCGGAGTGAATTATTCGGAGAGAATTATTCACACGAAATTCGTGGAGGATCCCGGAGGGATCCTTCGAAAATTCGAAGGAATCCTTTCTGGGAATTCTAGAAGGAATCCATCGGGGATACCGAAAAGTATCCTTCGATATTCGGAAAGAATCCCTTGGGATTTCTGGAAGGAAAACCTCGGTGATTCCAAATGAATCGTTCGGTGATTCCAAAAGGAATCTTCTTGAAATTCCGGAAGTGTATTCTTCGGGGATTGTGTAGGATTCGCTTTAAATTTCCAGAAGATTCTCCCTGGAATCCTCTATAGATTTTAAAGAACTCTTTGAGGATCCCAAAGAAAATCTTCGGGGATTCCATAAGAAATCCTTCTGACGATTCCTAAAGAACTCTTTCGGAATTCGAAGGAACTTCTCTAAAGATTCCCGGATGAAATCCTTTGAAGATTCCGAAGAAACTGCTTCTGGAATTTGGAAGAAATGCTTCGGATATGCCGAAGAAACTTCTTCGAAGATTCCAAAGGAGCTTCTTCGAGGATTCTAAAAGGAATCGTCTGGGTTTTCAAAATCCTCCGGGATTCCTAAGCAACTTTTTAGGATTCCGAATCAACTTTTATTGGATTCCAAAGGAACTCTTTCAGGGATTCCGTAAAGACTCCATCGAGGATTCCAAAGGAACGCCTTCGAGGATTTCGGAAGAACACCTTCAGAATTCCGAATCAACTTCTTAGGGAATACCGGATGACTTCTTCCTTTAGAATTTTGAAGAAACTCATTTGAAAACTTCAAATGAACTCCTGCGAAGATTTCGGAAGATTCCCTTCAAAATTCTGATGGAACGCTTTAGGGGGTTCTAAAGCAACTTCTTCGGGGATTCCGAGGAAGCTCCTTCAAGAATTCCAAAAGAACCCTCTCTGATAATTCCAAAAAGAATCCTCCGGTGTTTCCTATATGGAATTTAGTAGGAATTCACTGCGAACTTCCGAGGGATCCCCATTGCAATCTTCGGAGAAGGTACTCCTTGGGGCCCTCCTTAGCCGTGCGGTAAGACGCTAGCAAGACGGTAAGCAAGACCATGCTGAGGGTGGCTGGGTTCGATTCCCGGTGCCGGTCTAAGCAATTTTCGGATTGGAAATTGTCTCGACTTCCCTGGGCATAAAAGTATCATCGTGCTAGCCTCATGATATACGAACGCAAAAATGGTAACCTGGCATAGAAACCTCGAGATTAATAACTGTAGAAGTGCTTAATGAACACTAAGCTGCGAGGCGACTGTGTCCCAGTGTCGGGATGCAATGTCAATAATAATAACAAGAAGAAGAAGAAGGAGAAGAAGGAACTCCTTAGGAGATTGCGAAGGAACTCCTTTAGGGATTCCGAAGAAACTGCTTTTGGAATTCCGATAGAACTTCTTCGGGGATTCCAAAGAAGCTCCTTTGGGTATTCCAAAAAAAAAGTTTCGTCGGGATTCTCGGAGGAGTTCCTTGAAAGAGATCCTATGGCATCCTTGAAGGAGTTCCTTCGAAATCCTTACAGGAATTCATTCGAAACTCTTGCCGGAGTTCCTTTGAAATCGTTATACGATTTCCTTAAGTATCCCCGGTAGATTCCCTCTGGAATCCCTAGAGAGATTGCTTCAGCGACATTTTTTCTGAATCAAAGAAGCATTTCCGTCTGAAATAAAGACACCTGCTTACTTACTTACTTATGGATCCTGTACACCTCCGGTGGTGCAAAGGGCCGACTTGCAAGATCTCCATCCTGAGCGTTGCCCGGTTATCGCTTTAACCTGTTGCCAGGTTAGATTTCGATCGACTTCTTTTATTTCTTTGTTGAGGCTTCGCCGCCATGAGCCTCTGGGTCTGCCTCTGCTGCGATGCCCCGCTGGGTTCCAGTCTAATGCTTGTTTACAGATTTCGTTTCCGCCCCTACGTAGAGTGTGGCCGACCCAGCCCCACTTCCGATCCCGAATTTCTGTTGCTATCGGCCTCTGATGATTTCTACTCGCAAAGGCAGCCCTTGCTTTCTTGATCCGTGCGCCTATGTCGATCTTGGTACCGCCGTCTGACGCCATTTGGCTACCAAGATATTGGAAGCTTTCAACATTCTCCACTGGTTGCCCGGCTACTGTGAAAATGGAAGGAATCACCGTGTTTACATCCAACGTTTTGGTTTTGTTGACATTGATGACTAAACCTGCCGAGGAGGAGCGCTCGGCAAGGTCGTTGAGCTTACTCTGCATATCAGAGCGCCGCTGCGCGAGGAGTGCAACGTCATCCGCCAATTCGAAGTCGTTTAGGTGCTGCATGGTTATAGGCTGCCATAACAGCCCGCGGTTTGGTTCACGGTCAATCGCATCTACCAGAATCTCATCGATTACGATGAGGAACAGTAACGATGATAGAATACATCCTTGCCTCACACCAGCTACGACCCGGATAGGGTCGAACAAGACCCCATTGTGCAGCACTCTACACGAGAAGGCCTCGTACTGTGCCTCGATGAGGCCGATGATTTTCTCAGGAACTCCCTTGCGTCTCAGGGCGCCCCACATATTCTCAAGATTGAGCCGGCCAAAAGCGTTTTCGTAGAAAATGAATACCAAGTAAAGGGACTCTTGGAATTCGTTGACCTGCTCCAGAATGATGCGGAGCGTGACAATATGGTCCACAAAGGATCTTCCGGCACGGAATCCGGCTTGCTGCCGCCGGAGAGTCGCATCGATCTTCTCCTGAATCCGGGCTAGGATAATTTTGCACAGAACTTTGAGAACGGTACACAGCAACATAATGCCTCGCCAGTTATCGCATACAGTCAGGTCACCCTTTTTGGGCACCTTCACTAAGATACCTTGCATCCAGTCGACCGGGAAAGTTGCGGTGTCCCAGATATTACGAAATAAACGATGCAGTAGTTGAGCGGATATCATGGGGTCAGCTTTGAGCATCTCGGCTGATATGCAGTCGACCCCTGGGGCTTTATTCGATTTCATGCTTTGGATGGCTGTTTGAATCTCTAGCAGTGATGGAGCTTCGGTATTGACGCGTGTTATACGTCGGATCCTAGGCAGATCATGCCGAGGTGGTGATGGCCTGGCTGGCACTTGAAAAAGATGTTCGAAGTGCTCGAACCAGCGTTTCAGCTGGTCAGTTGGGTCAGTCAATAACTGATCATTCGCGTCTTTCACAGGCATCGTTGCTTTCATTTTCGCCCCGCTTAAGCGTCGTGAGATGTAGTAGAGGAGGCGAATGTCCCCGGTTGCGGCGGCTCTCTCTCCTTCGTCGGCCAGAGAGTCTGCCCACGCTCGCTTGTCTCGTCGACATGAGCGTTTTACTTCCTTCTCAAGAGCCGCGTATCGTTGAGGGGCTAAGACTTTGGCTCCTCTGGGTTTCGATCGCTCTATCGCGGCTTTGGCTTCTCTTCGCTCCTCTATCTTCCTCCAGGTCTCATCGGTGATCCATTGTTTTCTCTGGGTGCGTAGTTCGCCCAGATTGTTCTCGCTGGTGGCGATGAAGGCATTCTTGATAGCGGTCCATTGGTCTTCCACGCTGCCACCTTCCGGAATATCTGCAGCACGCGTCTCCAGTTCTTCAACGAAGGACCGTTTCACCGTGGCATCTTCCAGTCGGCGTTTGTTGAATCGTCGTTCAACTCTTTCCTCCTGCCGACGAATCCGCGCAATGCGCAGGCGTATTTCGCCGATGAGGAGGTGATGATCAGACGCAATATCGGCACTACGCTTATTCCGTACATCAAGAAGGCTCCGTTTCCATTTTCGGCTGATGCAGATGTGGTCGATTTGATTTTCTGTAAAGCCGTGACGGCTTGTTACTACAAAATTCACCATGTCGTTATTACCACAAAATTCTGCGAACAGCTCTCCGTTTTCGTTCATTTCTCCAAGACCATGGCGTCCCATAATGCGCTCATGGTTCGAGTTGTCGGATCCGATCTTCGCGTTGAAGTCGCCCAAACAGATCTTGATATCACCCTTCGGAATTCTATCTACGACGGCATTGAGTTGACTGTAGAAGTTCTCTTTGTCTTGCAGATCGGCAGCATCGGTTGGCGCATAACATTGGATTATAGTAAGGTTTCGGATCCGTGTTCTAAATCTGGCAACGATTATCCTTTCACTTATAGGTTCCCACTTCATAAGCGCAGAGTGTGCCTGAGCGCTTAGCAGGAAGCCAACTCCGCGATGCCGGGGAGCGTGTTCACCTCGTAAACCAGAGTATAGCAGAACTTGTCCCGACGGCGTTCTGTGTTCTCCAAAGTTTGGCCAACGGATTTCACTCAGTCCCAGGATTTCAAGCTTCATGCGGCGTGCATCATTGGAAAGTTGTTGCAATTTACCCTGCTGGGCTAGGGTTAAAACATTCCATGTTCCTATTCGTGTCCTTTGTTTCGCGCTAAGAGTCGTCGCTGTAAAATCAGTCCGTATTCTTTCATTATCGGATTCTCGGACAAATTGATGTTTCGGGAACAGTAGGTTGTTGGCCCAAGGTTCCCTATCCACCGGGATGGGAATGCCATCTTAGGTATAGCTTCCAGGGAATAGCATTTCATACTCAGCCGCTGGATGCCAGAACAGACGCTGTTGGAGCCGCACCTCCTTGGTGGACAGACGCTCGATCAGTCGGGTCAAATTTGTTTAAAGTCCCACCCAACACCAGGACTAGGCTAGTGCGCTTTGAGCGGCACACGGTCGCTTTGATAGGGCCTGCTTGGGGACACATGCAGCTTTTTATAGAAGTTCAACAGAGCCCACTGTCGAACCCCACCACATCCTAGGCAGACCCCACAGGACGTACCCTCTCATTCTAGCTGATGTCAGAAGGACAACAGTGCCTAGGGAGCTGCACCTACCAGCTAAGTACGCAACCCTTAGCTGGCGGTCAATTGTCATGGGAAGACCCGTGGAAGAGTGAGTATTGGAACTTGTGAGGACCAGAGCTATGTTAGGCGCCCTTCCCGGATGTCAAATCACCATTTCGCAGCCCAAGACACCCGCCTCCCTTCTAAATCAAAGAAGCATTTCCCTCTGAATCAAAGAAACATTCCATCTGGAAAATTCCTCTTGGAGTCCACGGAAAGTTGCCTTCGGAAAAAAATAAATTCCTTTGGAATCCCGAAAGGAGTTCCGAAAGGATTCCCTTTGGAATTTGAAAGGATTCCCTTTGGAATCCCGAAAGGATTCCCTTTGGAATCCCGAAAGGATTCCCCTTGGAATCCCGAAAGGATTCCTTTGGAATCCCGAAAGGATTCCCTGAATCCTGGAGAGGATTCCCTTGAATCCTGGAGAGGATTCCCTTTGAATCCCGAAAGGATTCCCTTTGGAATCCCGAAAGGATTCCCTTTGGAATCCCGAAAGGATTCCCTTTGGAATCCCGAAAGGATTCCCTTTGGAATCCCGAAAGGATTCCCTTTGGAATCCCGAAAGGATTCCCTTTGGAATCCCGAAAGGATTCCCTTTGGAATCCCGAAAGGATTCCCTTTGGAATCCCGAAAGGATTCCCTTTGGAATCCCGAAAGGATTCCCCGAAAGGATTCCCTTTGGAATCCCGAAAGGATTCCCTTTGAATCCGAAAGATTCCCGAAAGATTCCTTTGAATCGAAAGGATTCCCTTTGAATCAGGATTCCTTTGAATCCCGAAGGATTCCCTTTTGAATCCGAAAGGATTCCCTTTGAATCGAAAGGATTCCTTTGAATCCCGAAAGGATTCCCTTTGGAATCGAAAGGATTCCTTTGGAATCCCGAAAGGATTCCTTTGGAATCGAAAAGGATTCCCTTTGGAATCGAAAGGATTCCTTTGGAATCCCGAAAGGATTCCCTTTGGAATCCTCCAAGGATTCCCTTTGAATCCTGAAAGGATTCCCTTTGGAATCCCGAAAGGATTCCCTTGAATCCTGGAAAGGATTCCTTTGAATCGAAAGGATTCCTTTGGAATCGAAAGGATTCCTTTGGAATCCCGAAAGGATTCCTTTGGAATCCTGAAAGGATTCCCTTTGGAATCCTGAAAGGATTCCTTTGGAATCCGAAAGGATTCCTTTGGAATCCCGGAAAGGATTCCCTTTGAATCCCGAAAGGATTCCCTTTGAATCCCGAAAGGATTCCCTTTGGAATCGAAAGGATTCCTTTGGAATCGAAAGGATTCCCTTTGAATCCTGAAAGGATTCCTTTGGAATCGAAAGGATTCCTTTGGAATCGAAAGGATTCCTTTGGAATCCCGGGAAGGATTCCCTTTGAATCCCAAAAGGATTCCCTTTTGGAATCCCGGGAGGATTCCCCTTTCAAATCCCGAAAGGATTCCCTTTTGGAATCCCGAAAGGATTCCCTTTGGAATCCCGAAAGGATTCCCTTTGGAATCCCGAAAGGATTCCCTTTGGAATCCCGAAAGGATTCCCTTTGGAATCCCGAAAGGATTCCCTTTGGAATCCCGAAAGGATTCCCTTTGGAATCCCGAAAGGATTCCCTTTGGAGTCCCGAAAGAATTCCCTTTGGAATCCCGAAAGGATTCCTTTGAACTCCTGCGAAAGGATTCCCTTGAACCTGTTGATCCCTTCGAATCAGAAAGGATTCTCTTCGGAATCCCGGAAAGGATTCCCTTCGGAATCCCGGAAAGGATTCCCTTCGGAATCCCGGAAAGGATTCCCTTCGGAATCCCGGAAAGGATTCCCTTCGGAATCCCGGAAAGGATTCCCTTCGGAATCGAAAGTTCCCTTTGGAAAGGATCTCCCTTTGAATCCTGAAAGGAAGGATTCCCTTTGGAATCCCGAAAAGGATTCCCTTTGGAATCCCGAAAAGGATTCCCTTTGGAATCCCGAAAAGGATTCCCTTTGGAATCCCGAAAGGATTCCCTTTGAATCCCGAAAGGATTCCCTTTGGAATCCCGAAAGGATTCCTTTGGAATCCTGAAAGGATTCCCTTTGAATCCCGAAAGGATTCCCGTCGGAATCCCGAAAGGATTCCCGTCGGAATCCCGAAAGGATTCCCTTAGGGATCCCGAAAGGATTCCCTTAGGGATCCCGAAAGGATTCCCTTAGGGATCCCGAAAGGATTCCCTTAGGGATCCCGAAAGGATTCCCTTAGGGATCCCGAAAGGATTCCCTTAGGGATCCCGAAAGGATTCTTTGAACTCGAAAGGATTCCTTTGGAATCCAGGATAGGGATTCCCTCTTGGAATCCGAAAGGATTCCCTTTGAATCCTGAAAGGATTCCCTTGAATCCGAAAGGATTCCCTTTGAATCCTGGAAAGGATTCCCTTTGAATCCCGAAAGGATTCCCTTTGAATCCCGAAAGGATTCCTTGAATCCTGAAAGGATTCCCTTTGGAATCCTGAAAGGATTCCCTTTGGAATCCCGGAAAGGATCTTTGGAATCCTGAAAGGATCTCTTTGAACTGGAATCCTGAAAGGATTCCCTTTGAATCCGAAAGGATTCCCTTTGAATCCTGAAAGGATTCCCTTTGAATCCCGAAAGGATTCCCTTTGAATCCCGAAAGGATTCCCTTTGGAATCGAAAGGATTCCCTTTGAATCCTGAAAGGATTCCCTTTGGAATCCCGAAAGGATTCCCTTTGAATCCTGAAAGATTCCTTTGAATCCTGAAAGGATTCCCTTTGGAATCCTGGAAAGGATTCCTTTGAATCTGAAGGACTTCCTTAATCCTTGAAAGATTCCTTTGAATCCCGAAAGGATTCCCTTTGAATCCCGAAGGATTCCCTTTGAATCCCGAAAGGATTCCCTTTGAATCCTGAAAGGATTCCTTTGAATCCCGAAAGGATTCCTTTGGAATCCCGAAAGGATTCCCTTGGAATCTCGAAAGGATTCCCTTTGAATCCCGAAAGGATTCCTTTGAATCCCGAAAGGATTCTTTGGAATCGGAAAGGATTCCCTTTGAATCCGGAAAGAGCCCTTTGGAATCGGATTCCCTTGGAATCGGATTCCTTTGAATCCGAAAGGATTCCCTTTGAATCCTGAAAGGATTCCTTTGGAATCCCGAAAGGATTCCCTTTGAATCCCGAAAGGATTCCCTTTGAATCCTGAAAGGATTCCTTGAATCCCGAAAGGATTCCCTTTGAATCCCGAAAGGATTCCTTTGGAATCCCGAAAGGATTCCCTTTGAATCCCGAAAGGATTCCTTTGAATCCTGAAAGGATTCCTTTGAATCCCGAAAGATTCCCTTTGAATCCCGAAAGGATTCCTTTGAATCCCGAAAGGATTCCCTTTGAACTCGAAAGGATTCCCTTGAATCGAAAGGATTCCCTTTGGAATGTCGAAAGGATTCCCTTTGGAATCCTGGAAGGATTCCTTTTAGAATCCCGGAAGGATTCCCTTGAATCCCGAAAGGATTCCCTTTGAATCCCGAAAGGATTCCTTTGAATCCTGAAAGGATTCCCTTTGAATCCTGAAAGGATTCCTTTGGAATCCTGAAAGGATTCCTTTGAATCCTGGAAAGGATTCCCTTTGGAATCCTGAAAGGATTCCTTTGAATCCTGAAAGGATTCCCTTTGAATCCTGGAAAGGATTCCCTTTGAATCCCGAAAGGATTCCTTTGGAATCGGAAAGGATTCCTTGAATCCCGAAAGGATTCCCTTTGAATCGAAAGGATTCCCTTTGGAATCGAAAGGATTCCCTTTGAATCCCGAAAGGATTCCCTTTGAATCCGAAAGGATTCCCTTGAACTCGAAAGGATTCCTTTGGAATCCCGAAAGGATTCCCTTTGAATCCTGAAAGGATTCCCTTTGAATCCCGAAAGAATTCCTTGTGGAATCCCGAAAGGATTCCCTTTGAATCCTGGAAAGGATTCCTTTGGAATCCCGAAAGGATTCCCTTTGAATCCCGAAAGGATTCCCTTTGAATCCCTGAAAGGATTCCTTTGGAATCCCGAAAGGATTCCCTTGGAATCCTGAAAGGATTCCTTTGGAATCCTGAAAGGATTCCTTTGGAATCCCGAAAGGATTCCCTTTGGAATCCTGAAAGGATTCCCTTTGGAATCCCGAAAGGATTCCTTTGGAATCCTGAAAGGATTCCTTTGGAATCCCGAAAGGATTCCCTTGAATCCTGAAAGGATTCCCTTTGAATCCCGGAAAGGATTCCTTTGGAATCCTGAAAGGATTCCCTTTGGAACCCGAAAGGATTCCCTTGGAATCCCGGAAAGGATTCCCTTTGGAATCCGAAAGGATTCCCTTTGGAATCCCGAAAGGATTCCCTTTGGAATCCCGAAAGGATTCCCTTTAGAAAAGCACGCTTCGGTTCGGTATCTGAGATTTGATTTGGGTTCCCACTAAGACACGTTTAGGAAAACCAAAACAATTCGTTTTTGAATTCCAAGGGGATTCGGTTTGGATTGAGATAGTAATTGGAATATGTAGTGGTCTTCGTGGCCGTGAGGTTAGCGATGTCAACTGTCTAAACGCATGTGCTATGGAGTGTAGGTTCGATTCCTGCCTCGGTAAGGAGGAACATCTTCGTGATAGAAAAATTCTCCGTTGTCTTATTGGTAGGGGGTATGTGTTCAGTGTGTTACGACCTCTGGTTGAAGACGGGGGTCCTGTCTTTTTTTACGGGGTCGGTTTGAAATCCTTAAAAGATTCGGTTTGAGTTCTCAAATAGATTTGTTTTGGAATTCTTCAAGGAAGCGATTCGGGGTTCCAAAACGATTTGGTTTGAAATCCGAAATGGATTTGGATCGGTAAAGAATCTCAAAAGGATTTGGCTTGGAATCCCTAAAAGATTCGTTTCGGAATCTCAAAAGGTTCTTCAAAGGAATATCAAAATGACTCGGTTTGGAATTCCTCAATGTTTTAATTCAGAAAATCAAAAAGGGTTCAGTTTATAATACCAAACGTATTCGATTTGAAATCCCAAAAGGATTCGTTGTGGAGTCCCAAAAAGGATTTAGTTCAGAATTTAGTTAGAGAGAATTCTTTTTGGAATTCCAATAGAATTTGGTTTGAAGTTTCGAAACCATTCAGTTCGGAATCTCATAAGGGTTCGGTTCTACATCCCAAAAAGATTGAGTTTTAAATTTCAAACGGTTCGGAATTTCAAAAGTTTTTATTCGGAATTCCAAATGAACTCGTTTTAGGATCCCAAGAAGATTGGTTTTAGGATTCGGTTCTGAATCCCAAAATAATTCGGTTTGGAATCTTATTGATATTTGGTTTTTATTCTCAAAAGGATTCGGTTTGGAAGCACGGAAGTCGAATCAAGTACGAGATACTGAAGACGGCCTCACAGTTGAGGTCGAAATACGTAACTGTAAAGATAACAAAACGTGGTGGAATTAAATGGAAAGTACTATGCTCGTCTTAGAAGGTTCGTGTTGGGTATCATAATGCCGGAAGTGGAAGATTCCCAGAAGGGTTCCGTTCAAAATAAAAAAAAATAGTTCGGAATAGCTGAAGTATTTTCTTCGGAATTCTGGAAGGATTTCACTTGTAATCCTAGATCATTGGAAATTTAGAAAGATTCCGTTCAGCATCCCAGGATCAGGATACTGTTTGGAATCTCAGTGGATTTTTTTTCAGACTGAAAGGATTTCGTTTGGAATCCCAAAAGGATACTATGAACGGGTGACTGAGGGATTGTTCACAAATTACGTAACGCTCAAGGGGGAGGGAGGGGGTCAAGCCGAGCGTTATGGGTCATATATACATATCAACAAATCAAATAAATTGAATAAACTTATTTTTAAGTTCTTACCTGTCATTTGTTTTCCAATCC
>NW_026941968.1:0-7525 GCF_024139115.2 Armigeres subalbatus
AGTTAAGTGAATCAGGTTGCAGCAACTTAATTGTGACATAATCTAGTCATATAAATCCAAATAAGTTGCTGAAATCTTTGTGAATCACGTGTTCTGATCTTACTTTTTAGTTGCTTCTCAGCGCTATTTGTACCCACTGATCCCGTTACGATCTTTGCTTGGACCCGTGTCTTCGTTTTACGTTGGACCCGTTTGCGGAAGTAAAATTCTGACAAGCGGTAGTTATCCTACAAGGATATACACCGTTCTGAAAAAAAACCTCTTAGATGGTCACGTCTCCACACTCAGCAGTGAGCATTAATAAGAACAAGAGGATGTGGAAGTCTCTGAATTCTCTACTTCCATCTAAGAAACAAGGTTTCAAGACTGTCCAGTCAAAGAGCGGAAAAATAGAAGGAAGCTGGGGACTTTGGTGTTCCTTCTAACTCTAACATTAAAAATAATTATTTTCCCATCGAACTGAGCAATCAGCAATAGAAACCAAAAAGTTTGAAACCTTGGGAGTTTCTGTTGAAACAAATTTTGGATAATTCCCTTTTATTGCTGCCTACTTGCTTTTCCAATGCAATGGGCAGAAAAGGAATTTATTGAGAGCTGATCTTCAAATTCTAACTCGCAACAAATCCAAAATTTTCATAATGGGTGACTTCAATGCCAAACACTGTTTATGGAATAATTATTCGAAGATTGTTCTGTGGAATATTATACTATTCAATATCCCAATGGACCAACTTGTTGCTTCTTACAGTCGAAATCCTTCTACAATTGATTTAGTTTTAACGGATTCAAGCTGTGTGGCCAATTGATAATTCATATTGACTTTGACTCTGATCACCTTCCTGTGACGTTTGAAATCTCACAAGAAGCTATTAACAATCCGGTCAGCTCTACTTTTAATTATCATAGAGATGATTGGGATTTATATAAAACGTATATCGATAGGAATTTTGATGTTGATATTCTTCTTGATACTAAAAATGATATGGATAATGCTCTCGTATTTTTTACAAATTTAATTGTCGAAGCCAGCGGCATTGCAATTCCTAAATGTGAAATTAAATTCAATTCCATTATTATTGACGACGATCTTCAGCTGCTGATCCGTCTTAAAAATGTGAGGCGAAGGCAATACCAAAGAACTTGCGATCCCGCATTAAAAGTCATTTGGCAAGATTTGCAAAATGAAATTAAAAACCCATATCAATCCGCCAAGCGTTGGTGGTGCCTTTCTCCCGCTTTCAAAAATAAGAAAAACACATAAGAGAGGTCGAAATAGCACTTTGCGGTCATTTGAATGCATTGTTGCAAAATTTGAAAATAATTTTTTTCTCGTTTTTGAAATTTTTTCCCTTGGCAGAAAAACGATGTTTTTTCAATAACTTTGGAACGCAATGACCGATCGGTCTAATTTTCAATAGGAAACAATTAGACTGCTATCCGCGTCGACTGCAACTTGTTGCGAGCAAATCGAATAATACTAAGTACCAAAAAGTGTGTCTCACATTTTTGTACACACACACACATACATACACACATACAGACATCACCTCAATTCGTCGAGCTGAGTCGATTGGTATATAACACTATGGGTCTCCGAGCCTTCTACCAAAAGTTCGGTTTTGGAGTGATCCTATAGCCTTTACGTATACTTTGTATACGAGAAAGGCAAAACGTTTTCCTATTCTGAGAAATACCAACTTTGAGAATAATGTCTCGAAGTTGGATCCCAGTTCGAAACTCTTTTGGAAATTGACGAAAATTCTTAAAAACCTCGAAAGCCAATTCCAGCGCTTAAAGAGGGGAATAAAATTTTATTAACAATTGGCGAAAAGGCTCAAAAGCTTGCTCAGCAGTTTGAGTGTGCCCATAATTTTAGTCTAGGTCTCACTAGTCCAATTGAGGATCAGGTTACACGGAGTTTCGAAGACATTCTCAATCAAGATAAGGTTTTTGACCCTTCGTTGGGAACTAATTTGGATGAAATGAGATCTATTACTAGAAAATTTAAAAATATGAAAGCCCCGGGTGATGATGGTATTTTCTACATACTTAGGGTCTGTTCACAAATTACGTAACGCTTTTGAGGGAGGGGGAGGCCCAACTTGCGTTATACTTTGTTACACTAAAAGATGGGGGAGGGGCTGGGTGCTACCAAATGTTACGCATAACGCGAATGAAAATTTATTTGAATGTGGTTTTTTTAATTACTGATTGCTGTTTATCGTTATCGTATATTAGTCATTATCGAAATCAAGCTTTCTAACATAGCGGGACTGATACGAGTAAAATACCAAGAGAAGGAAAAACAATCTGCCTTTAAAATTTTCTCAGTTACGCGTTACTTTGGGGAAGGAGGGGTCACCGAAAATGTTACTTTTTGTTACGAGGGGGAGGGAGGGAGTCGAAAACTCGGATTTTAGCGTTACGTAATTTGTGAACAGACCCTTATCAAAAAACTTCCTGAGAGCTCTTTATCCTTTTTGGTTAATTTATTTAACAAATGTTTTCAATTGGCATACTTTCCAGATAAATGGAAAAACGCCAAAGTTGTTCCAATTTTGAAGCCGGACAAGAATCCAGCTGAGGCTTCTAGTTATCGCCCAATCAGTTTGCTTTCTTCAATAAGCAAACTGTTTGAAAAGATTATTTTAAATAGAATGATGGTTCATATTAATGACAATTCTATTTTTGCTGATGAACAATTTGGTTTTCGCCATGGGCATTCAACCACCCATCAGTTATTAAAAGTTACGAATTTTATTCGGCTCAACAAATCTGAAGGATATTCGACTGGAGTTGCACTTCATGATATAGAGAAAGTGAAAGTTTGACAGTGTTTGGCATGAAGGTTTGATTGCAAAATTGATGAATTTTCATTTTCCTCTGTACATCATTAAACTGATCCAAAATTATTTATCAGATCGCTCACTGCATGTAAACTATCAGAATTCCAAATCTGATAGATTACCTGTAAGGGTTGGTGTACCTCAAGGCAGCATACTGGAGCCCATATTGTATAACATTTTTACTTCTGACTTACCTGATTTACCACCAGGGTGTCAACAATCTTTGTTTGCAGAAGACACGGGCCTCTCAGCCACAGGGCGAAGCCTTCGTGTCATTTGTAGTAGATTGCAAAAAAATTCCAAAACTCATCTTATATTTTTTTCCACATAAGCCGAGAGTTTCTTATTTGAAACCTTCTAGCAGACATATTGTCACTGTGAATGGGGTTCCAATTAATTGGTCTAGCGAAGCTAAATATTTAGGACTTCTGCTAGATCAAAAATTAATTTTTAAAAGTCACATTGAAGGCCTTCAAGCTAAATGTACCAAATATATTAAGTGTCTACATCGACTTATAAGGGGTCGTTCAACAATGATGTCACAGGTTTTAGGGGGGAGGGGGTCTAAGATTTTGTGACACTGCATATACTAGGTATACAAAAAAGCGTGAGAGAGGGGGGTTGGGGGAGCTAGAAATCTCAAAAAGTAGTGGACGTCATATTTGAATCGTCCCTAAACGGAGAATAAAAATTTTGTCTTAAGAACAATTTTTTGATTTACAAACAAATTTTTAGACCAACCATGTCGTATGCTGTGCCATTATGGACTAATTGCTGCAATACCAGAAAGAAGACACTTCAGGGGATTCAAGATAAAATTTTGAAAATGATTCTGAAGTTGCCTTCGTGGTATATTACCAATGAACTTCAAAGAATTTCTAATATTGAGACATTGCAACAAATGTCCAATCAAATAATTTCCAATTTTATACAAAAATCGTTGCAACGATTAGCTACTAGATTTGAGAACCCGAAACCTTGATGAAGTTTTTAATTTTGATTCGAACCCGATTATCCCTGAACACAGGAGACATAAAGTGGTCTAAGATTATAAAACCAAACAAATACCTAGTTTTGATTTTCCGCAATGTTATAAGCTGCCAACAGTGCTTCTTCATGAAAATTCAAATTCAAGACAAAATTTTCAAAACGACTTATCTGCTTTTGTAAACAAAGACTCAAACGACGATTTGACGAATCTGATAGCTCTCCCACGCAAACCAACACCAATAGGTAGGTGAAGGTTTCCGCTACCTGTTTATGGTGTTGGTTTGCGTGAGTGAGCTATCAGATTCGTCAAATCGTCGTTTGAATCTTTGTTTACAAAAGCAGATAAGTCGTTTTGAAAATTTTGTCTTGAATTATGTAGCACTGCACTACTGCCTACCATTAGCTTTCAAAACTTTTTGTCGAATTGTAAATCAACCATAGTTCACTCTTCGAAAAGATGGTGGCGCACCAGGATAAAAGCGAAGGCTTGAATTGTGGTGCTTAATTTTATCGAATACTACAACCGTAGCGCAAAATAACCCGATTTTTAGAATATCCTCTAGGGTAACGGTACCAATAGTGGAGGTATTAGTAGATCCACAAAAGAAAATACTTTTTTAAAATTGATAATTATGGTAAATTTACTGCTTTATTATCTTAGTCAATAGATAAACTAATAAATTTGCTAACAAAAATGAGATAGATGTCATTTAACATCAACAATTACCAAATATTGCTTGCACCACTATGAGTACACTGTTCCTTTAGTGGCGGTAAAAATTAATTTTGGTTCCTATAGTGGTGCTATCCATTGGTTTCTTATGAGACTCGCCACTATTGGTACAGTTGCACCACTATAGGTGCAAGGGAGTTAATTTTGTTAAGGAAAATCATTGTTTTCAATAGTTTTTCAAGCGAAATCTTAAGATAAGTTGCATTTAACATGATATTTAAAGCACGACGCATCAACTGAAACCATCGTAAAGTGTATACACCCAAACCAAAAATTACCGACATCCACTGTATAGTTCGATTTTATACAGTTTCTGCATATGAATAATGCAAGAAATGTATAAACAAAATCTGCGGGCTCTTGTATAATATGTTTCTTACTTGATTTCAACTAATACATTGATCTTCCGCACTCTACACTGCATGTATCAACACATAAATAACGGGCGAAACATGCTCGGATCTCTCCATACTTGTTTTATACCCACACTTACACTAGAATTACGTGCCTAACAAAAATCTGCCGTGTGCAATATACACTTCGTTATTGTGTTTGTGAGCAACAGATATTATGTCCGGCACCGCCGGCACCACAGATCAGCAAAGGCGACTCAGTAGCAAAATCAAATATTTTCGGCTCCCACCGCTCCCGGACCGGTGGCCATTTGAAAAACTGAAAAGTACCTATTTTGTCTTACGTTTCCTCCGCCGCGCCGCGATAGTGTAACGTACGAATACATAATCGGGTTTCGGGCACGGTTTCTGTAGCAGCGCAGTTCTCGCAGCGTTCGCCTCAAAGTGACCATTATTTTTGACATCCACCAGGACCTAAACGTCGAAGGAGACGCATAATTTGTTGGCCTGCTGCGGGATTTGGGCTGAGCTAAACACAGTGCTAAACACGATGCAGATGAAGGCAGTGCGTAAAATAAACAGCTTCCTACAAAGTGGTGCCGTTAGTGTGACCGGGATTCCTGGAAACCAAACGAGGATAATCCAGAAGAAGCCCATCAATAATCAAACGAGCATGTCAGTCGTGACAACCAACAGCTTAGTTTTGAAGCAGCAGAAATGTTACGTTTGTGTGGATTAGCTGGTCATCAATGCTACCTTTCTAACGGAAGTGTTAACTACAACCCGGTCACTAACCACCAGGACCATGCTAGTGGTAACATCACGTACAGCAAAACAGCAGCATCAGGGTAGGAAAGTGGGACATCCGACTACGTTCGCGCAGCAACAGCAGTTCGAGCATCTAGCGAGGGATGGCATCGAGAGTAAAATAGCTATCAAGAATCAAATCCAACAACAACATTGATACGGCCACGCTCGATCAAGATGATGACCACGATAGCGTAGTTATGCAGGGCGATGAAGGTTTTGGATGAAGAAGAAACGCTGTAGACGATTGGTGGCGATGGGCAGACCGAACAAATGATTCTCGTTCAGAGACCAACGAACAGAAACAGTTGATTAATGCTTCACTTTTGAATACCGACGGTAATATCGTTAACCGGACCGGAAGGAACACACAAAAACCACACAAGATGTGCTGCAACTTTCGCCGGCGGAAAGCAAGCCATCTTAACTAAAAGTGGTCACATAATACTTACAGCGTAGGATCAGGTCGGCAAGCAGCATCAAAAGTATGACGGATTACGGTCTGACCAGTGCAGCAATAACTTCGATGAACTTCAACCGTAAGTGGTAATATGGTAGTAAAGCAACAGGTAAGGCATCTCATTGATCTTAAGACCAAAACATTGATACCAACCCAAGTACATATTATTTAGGTTTGTTTCGATTCATTTTTTGAACAAAAGTTAATTAAATTTCATCCGTTGAGGAGGTTACTTCATGAAAATAACTTACCGTCGTCGGAGGTGACAATGAGTCTGGGCCCTGGGGTTGAGAATGAATCATCGCTCTCACCGGTATTTTGGAGGTCAGTTAACAAAATCATTCATAAGTTTTCTGGTGTGCTGTTCATAAGGTTTCTGTCGATATAAGCACCCCAATACTTTGTTATTCATTGTGAATTTGCAGATTCAAACTGGAAACTAACAGGAGTAGAATCAAAATACTAGAACGCTAGTGGCGCTGTTGTCATTAAAGTATTTTTCCAAAATATGCTTTAGCAAGCCTAACTTGGTAATTTATTATGCATCATGTTGTAGAACATGTTTTGTTTTATCGCCGACATTGGTTTGACACTTGTACTACCAGTACTTTGGCTGCCAGATCAAAGTGATCTAGATGTTAAGTCACGCGAACAGGAACGACATTAGCAATCTTATACTTTTGCATCAACTCTACCAGGTGAGTTTCAATTGTGCACTGATAGTTGACTAGAGAATTTGTTAGAGCTTTTTTTAGTGCAATGTCCACAAGACAAGTTGACACTACCGCATTTAATTTCACCATTTGATTATAACTTTATATTATCGCATTTCAACCTCAGTAGTAAGGCCATCTTCAGTATTTCGTACTTGACTCGAGTCAAATAAAAAACACTGAAGAAGGCCTTACTGTTGAGGTAGAAATAGGTATCGAAGCAGTTACAATCAAGTGATAGTAATCAATGAGGTAATACTAACTCGTCTAATGACAACCACTGATAGTTTTTATGTCGTTTTTATAGAGATTTGTAGCCAAAAACATGTTTAGCCTCATTCAATTGCAGATTCCAACTGCAACCGCCCAGGTGGGTCTCTGTTGGGATAAGCAGGCTAGCGCTTTTTTTATTACGAAGGGAGGGTCTACGTTGTAAACGGTGTATCAAAACATGTTTCGCTAGTACATTTGCTGATGCACATTATCTGCCCAAATAGGCTCATCATCAATGCCCAGATTGGTCTCAGTTGTGCACTGACAGTTTGTAAAAGCAACTCAAAGTATTTTTTGCAGATTTAGACGGCAAACGCTCAAATGAGTTTGTACGACTACTTCAAAGCTTT
>NW_026941969.1:0-28436 GCF_024139115.2 Armigeres subalbatus
AGCTTGAGTTTCAGTTGAGCAGGATACCGCTTCTTAGTAAACACAACCAACTGAGTTTTTTGCGGTGAAAACTCGATCCCTAAATGTCTGGCCCAAACAGTCAGATTATCCAGGGTACTTTGCAATGGTCCTTGCAAGACAGCTGCGCATGGACCTCTTAGAGAGACCACGGCATCATCTGCAAGTTGTCTGAGCGTGCATTGTCCTTCCAAACAATTGTCAATATCTTTGACATGTCCGTCTAGCTGGCAGGCCACTTATCATAAAATTGAAAATAAATACCTCTAAGTTGATGTACCAAATGCGTACCTATGCGTACCTCCGGGGATTTTGAACGTACCTCAATATTTCCTAGAAAATCGGTGGCCTGCTGAATAGACGGTCGATTTTTCGAAAATCTTCGTAAAACTTCTCAATTTTATCGCTAATGTAATGTACCAAGTACGTACCTTCCGGAATTATATTTGTTTTTCAACGTACCTCAAAATTTCCCATACTTTCTTATACTAAACTTTTCAAATCGCTTTATATGTTAGATAACTCGACGGAATCGGATTCCTTGGAAAATTCTAGGCCGGAAACATATATAAAACCTTATACTTAAGTTGAATAATGGCAGTTTTATACTAAAAAGTGTGATTTCGGGCCAAAAATCATATAAATACATTAGAAAACTCCTAAATACACACCAAAACATAAATAAGAGCTTACGCCTGAAAGTAGGCAATTAACAGAACGCTCGGATATTGTATAAAATGCATTTCCAACAATTTTCAATTCAAAACGAAATTAAAAACCGATACGATATACATATATAGTTCAAAAATGCATATCAATAAGGTACATTGCACAAATCGACCAAAAATGTCCATCTGATCCTTCAAGGACATTCTCAGGTATCCCAAGTTTGTCGCAATTGCATGGCATGCCAACGTACCTCGATAGAAATATTTCTTATCAAATTATTTAATAAAAAGTCAATTATTCCAGATCAAATCCAATTAATTCGAATTTCTTTAGGTACATTGCACAAATCAACCCCAAATGTCCTTCTGATCCCTCAAGGACATTCTCCCAGGTATCCAAAGTTTGTCGCAATTGCATAGCATGCCAACGTACCTCGATAAAAATAATTTTAATCAAATTATTTAATAAAAAGTCAATTATTCCAGATTAAATCCAATTAATTCGAATTTCCTTAAGTACATTGCACAAATCGACCCCAAATGTCCTTCTGATCCTTCAAGGACATTCTCAGGTATCCCAAGTTTGTCGCAATTGCATAGCATGCCAACGTACCTCGATAAAAATAATTTTAATCAAATTATTTAATAAAAAAGTCAATTATTCCAGATTAAATCCAATTAATTCGAATTTCTTTAGGTACATTGCACAAATCGACCCCAAATGTCCTTCTGATCCCTCAAGGACATTCTCAGGTATCCCAAGTTTGTCGCAATTGCATAGCATGCCAACGTACCTCGATAAAAAATAATTTTAATCAAATTATTTAATAAAAGTCAATTATTCCAGATTAAATCCAATTAATTCGAATTTCTTTAGGTACATTGCACATATCAACCCCAAATGTCCTTCTGATCCTTCAAGGACATGCTCAGGTATCCCAGATTTGTCACAATTGCATAGCATGCCAACGTACTCGATAAAATATTTTAATCAAATTATTTAATAAAAAGTCAATTATTCCAGATTAAATCCAATTAATTCGAATTTCTTTAAGTACATTGCACAAATCGACCCCAAATGTCCTTCTGATCCTTCAAGGACATTCTCAGGTATCCCAAGTTTGTCGCAATTGCATAGCATGCCAACGTACCTCGATAAAAATAATTTTAATCAAATTATTTAATAAAAAGACAAATATTCCAGATTAAATCCAATTAATTCGAATTTCTTTAGGTACATTGCACAAATCAACCCCAAATGTCCTTCTGATCCCTCAAGGACATGCTCAGGTATCCCAAGTTTGTCGCAATTGCATAGCATGCCAACGTACCTCAATAGAAATATTTTTTATCAAATTATTTAATAAAAAGTCAATTATTCCAGATTAAATCCAATTAATTCGAATTTCTTTAAGTACATTGCACAAATCGACCCCAAATGTCCTTCTGATCCTTCAAGGACATTCTCAGGTATCCCAAGTTTGTCGCAATTGCATAGCATGCCAACGTACCTCGATAAAAATAATTTTAATCAAATTAATTAATAAAAAGTCAAATATTCCAGATTAAATCCAATTAATTCGAATTTCTTTAAGTACATTGCACAAATCGACCCCAAATGTCCTTCTGATCCTTCAAGGACATGCTCAGGTATCCCAGATTTGTCGCAATTGCATAGCATGCCAACGTACCTCGATAAAAATAATTTTAATCAAATTATTTAATAAAAAGTCAATTATTCCAGATTAAATCCAATTAATTCGAATTTCTTTAAGTACATTGCACAAATCGACCCCAAATGTCCTTCTGATCCTTCAAGGACATTCTCAGGTATCCCAAGTTTGTCGCAATTGCATAGCATGCCAACGTACCTCGATAAAAATAATTTTAATCAAATTATTTAATAAAAAGTCAATTATTCCAGATTAAATCCAATTAATTCGAATTTCTTTAAGTACATTGCATAAATCGACCCCAAATGTCCTTCTGATCCTTCAAGGACATTCTCAGGTATTCCAAGTTTGTCGCAATTGCATAGCATGCCAACGTACCTCGATAAAAAAATTTTAATCAAATTATTTAATAAAAAGTCAATTATTCCAGATTAAATCCAATTAATTCGAATTTATTTAGGTACATTGCACAAATCAACCCCAAATGTCCTTCTGATCCCTCAAGGACATTCTCAGGTATCCCAAGTTTGTCGCAATTGCATAGCATGCCAACGTACCTCGATAGAAATATTTTTTATCAAATTATTTAATAAAAAGTCAATTATTCCAGATTAAATCCAATTAATTCGAATTTCTTTAAGTACATTGCACAAATCGACCCCAAATGTCCTTCTGATCCTTCAAGGACATTCTCAGGTATCCCAAGTTTGTCGCAATTGCATAGCATGCCAACGTACCTCGATAAAAATAATTTTAATCAAATTATTTAATAAAAAGTCAATTATTCCAGATTAAATCCAATTAATTCGAATTTCTTTAAGTACATTGCACAAATCGACCCCAAATGTCCTTCTGATCCTTCAAGGACATTCTCAGGTATCCCAAGTTTGTCGCAATTGCATAGCATGCCAACGTACCTCGATAAAAATAATTTTAATCAAATTAATTAATAAAAGTCAAATATTCCAGATTAAATCCAATTAATTGAATTTCTTTAGGTACATTGCACAAATCAACCCCAAATGTCCTTCTGATCCTTCAAGGACATGCTCAGGTATCCCAGATTTGTCACAATTGCATAGCATGCCAACGTACCTCGATAGAAATAATTTTAATCAAATTAATTAATAAAAAGTCAAATAATCCAGAATAAATCCAATTAATTCGAATTTCCTTAAGTACATTGCACAAATCGACCCCAAATGTCCTTCTGATCCTTTAAGGACATTCTCAGGTATCCCAAGTTTGTCGCAATTGCATAGCATGCCAACGTACCTCGATAAAAATAATTTTAATCAAATTAATTAATAAAAAGTCAAATATTCCAGATTAAATCCAATTAATTCGAATTTCTTTAGGTACATTGCACAAATCAACCCCAAATGTCCTTCTGATCCTTCAAGGACATGCTCAGGTATCCCAGATTTGTCACAATTGCATAGCATGCCAACGTACCTCGATAAAAATAATTTTAATCAAATTATTTAATAAAAAGTCAATTATTCCAGATTAAATCCAATTAATTCGAATTTCTTTAAGTACATTGCACAAATCGACCCCAAATGTCCTTCTGATCCTTCAAGGACATTCTCAGGTATCCCAAGTTTGTCGCAATTGCATAGCATGCCAACGTACCTCGATAAAAATAATTTTAATCAAATTATTTAATAAAAAGACAAATATTCCAGATTAAATCCAATTAATTCGAATTTCTTTAGGTACATTGCACAAATCGACCCCAAATGTCCTTCTGATCCTTCAAGGACATTCTCAGGTATCCCAAGTTTGCCGCAATTGCATAGCATGCCAACGTACCTCGATAAAAATAATTTTAATCAAATTAATTAATAAAAAGTCAAATATTCCAGATTAAATCCAATTAATTCGAATTTCTTTAGGTACATTGCACAAATCAACCCCAAATGTCCTTCTGATCCTTCAAGGACATGCTCAGGTATCCCAGATTTGTCACAATTGCATAGCATGCCAACGTACCTCGATAGAAATAATTTTAATCAAATTAATTAATAAAAAGTCAAATAATCCAGAATAAATCCAATTAATTCGAATTTCCTTAAGTACATTGCACAAATCGACCCCAAATGTCCTTCTGATCCTTCAAGGACATTCTCAGGTATCCCAAGTTTGTCGCAATTGCATAGCATGCCAACGTACCTCGATAAAAATAATATTAATCAAATTATTGATTAAAAAGTCAATTATTCCAGATTAAATCCAATTGATTCGAATTTCTTTAGGTACATTGCACAAATCAACCCCAAATGTCCTTCTGATCCTACAAGGACATGCTCAGGTATCCCAAGTTTGTCGCAATTGCATAGCATGCCAACGTACCTCGATAGAAATATTTTTTATCAAATTATTTAATAAAAAGTCAATTATTCCAGATTAAATCCAATTAATTCGAATTTCTTTAAGTACATTGCACAAATCGACCCCAAATGTCCTTCTGATCCTTCAAGGACATTCTCAGGTATCCCAAGTTTGTCGCAATTGCATAGCATGCCAACGTACCTCGATAAAAATAATTTTAATCAAATTATTTAATAAAAAGTCAATTATTCCAGATTAAATCCAATTAATTCGAATTTATTTAGGTACATTGCACAAATCAACCCCAAATGTCCTTCTGATCCTTCAAGGACATTCTCAGGTATCCCAAGTTTGTCGCAATTGCATAGCATGCCAACGTACCTCGATAGAAATATTTTTTATCAAATTATTTAATAAAAAGTCAATTATTCCAGATTAAATCCAATTAATTCGAATTTCTTTAAGTACATTGCACAAATCGACCCCAAATGTCCTTCTGATCCTTCAAGGACATTCTCAGGTATCCCAAGTTTGTCGCAATTGCATAGCATGCCAACGTACCTCGATAAAAATAATTTTAATCAAATTATTTAATAAAAAGTCAATTATTCCAGATTAAATCCAATTAATTCGAATTTCTTTAAGTACATTGCACAAATCGACCCCAAATGTCCTTCTGATCCTTCAAGGACATTCTCAGGTATCCCAAGTTTGTCGCAATTGCATAGCATGCCAACGTACCTCGATAAAATAATTTTAATCAAATTAATTAATAAAAAGTCAAATAATCCAGATTAAATCCAATTAATTCGAATTTATTTAGGTACATTGCACAAATCGACCCCAAATGTCCTTCTGATCCTTCAAGGACATGCTCGGGAATCCCAGTTTTGTCACAATGGCATAGCATCCCAACGTACCTCGATAAAAATAATTTTAATCAAATTATTTAATAAAAAGTCAATTATTCCAGATTAAATCCAATTAATTCGAATTTCTTTAAGTACATTGCACAAATCGACCCCAAATGTCCTTCTGATCCCTCAAGGACATTCTCAGGTATCCCAAGTTTGTCGCAATTGCATAGCATGCCAACGTACCTCGATAAAAATAATTTTAATCAAATTATTTAATAAAAAGTCAATTATTCCAGATAAAATCCAATTAATTCGAATTTCTTTAAGTACATTGCACAAATCGACCCCAAATGTCCTTCTGATCCTTCAGGGACATTCTCAGGTATCCCAAGTTTGTCGCAATTGCATAGCATGCCAACGTACCTCGATAAAAAAATTTTAATCAAATTATTTAATAAAAAGTCAATTATTCCAGATTAAATCCAATTAATTCGAATTTATTTAGGTACATTGCACAAATCAACCCCAAATGTCCTTCTGATCCCTCAAGGACATTCTCAGGTATCCCAAGTTTGTCGCAATTGCATAGCATGGCAACGTACCTCGATAGAAATATTTTTTATCAAATTATTTAATAAAAAGTCAATTATTCCAGATAAAATCCAATTAATTCGAATTTCTTTAAGTACATTGCACAAATCGACCCCAAATGTCCTTCTGATCCTTCAAGGACATTCTCAGGTATCCCAAGTTTGTCGCAATTGCATAGCATGCCAACGTACCTCGATAAAAATAATTTTAATCAAATTATTTAATAAAAAGTCAATTATTCCAGATTAAATCCAATTAATTCGAATTTCTTTAAGTACATTGCACAAATCGACCCCAAATGTCCTTCTGATCCTTCAAGGACATTCTCAGGTATCCCAAGTTTGTCGCAATTGCATAGCATGCCAACGTACCTCGATAAAAATAATTTTAATCAAATTAATTAATAAAAAGTCAAATATTCCAGATTAAATCCAATTAATTCGAATTTCTTTAGGTATATTGCACAAATCAACCCCAAATGTCCTTCTGATCCTTCAAGGACATGCTCAGGTATCCCAGATTTGTCACAATTGCATAGCATGCCAACGTACCTCGATAAAATATTTTAATCAAATTATTTAATAAAAAGTCAATTATTCCAGATTAAATCCAATTAATTCGAATTTCTTTAAGTACATTGCACAAATCGACCCCAAATGTCCTTCTGATCCTTCAAGGACATTCTCAGGTATCCCAAGTTTGTCGCAATTGCATAGCATGCCAACGTACCTCGATAAAAATAATTTTAATCAAATTATTTAATAAAAGTCAATTATTCCAGATTAAATCCAATTAATTCGAATTTCTTTAAGTACATTGCACAAATCGACCCCAAATGTCCTTCTGATCCTTCAAGGACATTCTCAGGTATCCCAAGTTTGTCGCAATTGCATAGCATGCCAACGTACCTCGATAAAAAAAATTTTAATCAAATTATTTAATAAAAAGTCAATTATTCCAGATTAAATCCAATTAATTCGAATTTATTTAGGTACATTGCACAAATCAACCCCAAATGTCCTTCTGATCCCTCAAGGACATTCTCAGGTATCCCAAGTTTGTCGCAATTGCATAGCATGCCAACGTACCTCGATAGAAATATTTTTTATCAAATTATTTAATAAAATGTCAATTATTCCAGATTAAATCCAATTAATTCGAATTTCTTTAAGTACATTGCACAAATCGACCCCAAATGTCCTTCTGATCCTTCAAGGACATTCTCAGGTATCCCAAGTTTGTCGCAATTGCATAGCATGCCAACGTACCTCGATAAAAATAATTTTAATCAAATTATTTAATAAAAAGTCAATTATTCCAGATTAAATCCAATTAATTCGAATTTCTTTAAGTACATTGCACAAATCGACCCCAAATGTCCTTCTGATCCTTCAAGGACATTCTCAGGTATCCAAGTTTGTCGCAATGGCATAGCATGCCAACGTACCTCGATAAAATAATTTTAATCAAATTATTTAATAAAAGTCAATTATTCCAGATTAAATCCAATTAATTCGAATTTCTTTAAGTACATTGCACAAATCGACCCCAAATGTCCTTCTGATCCTTCAAGGACATTCTCAGGTATCCCAAGTTTGTCGCAATTGCATAGCATGCCAACGTACCTCGATAAAAATAATTTTAATCAAATTATTTAATCAAATCTCAATTATTCCAGATTAAATCCAATTAATTCGAATTTCTTTAAGTACATTGCACAAATCGACCCCAAATGTCCTTCTGATCCTTCAAGGACATTCTCAGGTATCCCAAGTTTGTCGCAATTGCATAGCATGCCAACGTACCTCGATAAAAATAATTTTAATCAAATTATTTAATAAAAAGTCAATTATTCCAGATTAAATCCAATTAATTCGAATTTCTTTAAGTACATTGCACAAATCGACCCCAAATGTCCTTCTGATCCTTCAAGGACATTCTCAGGTATCCTAAGTTTGTCGCAATTGCATAGCATGCCAACGTACCTCGATAAAAAATAATTTTAATCAAATTATTTAATAAAAAGTCAATTATTCCAGATTAAATCCAATTAATTCGAATTTCTTTAGGTACATTGCACAAATCAACCCCAAATGTCCTTCTGATCCCTCAAGGACATTCTCAGGTATCCCAAGTTTGTCGCAATTGCATAGCATGCCAACGTACCTCGATAGAAATATTTTTTATCAAATTATTTAATAAAAAGTCAATTATTCCAGATTAAATCCAATTAATTCGAATTTCTTTAAGTACATTGCACAAATCGACCCCAAATGTCCTTCTGATCCTTCAAGGACATTCTCAGGTATCCCAAGTTTGTCGCAATTGCATAGCATGCCAACGTACCTCGATAAAATAATTTTAATCAAATTATTTAATAAAAAGTCAATTATTCCAGATTAAATCCAATTAATTCGAATTTCTTTAGGTACATTGCACAAATCGACCCCAAATGTCCTTCTGATCCTTCAAGGACATTCTCAGGTATCCCAAGTTTGTCGCAATTGCATAGCATGCCAACGTACCTCGATAAAAATAATTTTAATCAAATTATTTAATAAAAAGTCAATTATTCCAGATAAAATCCAATTAATTCGAATTTCTTCAAGTACATTGAACAAATCGACCCCAAATATCCTTCTGATCCCTCAAGGACATTCTCAGGTATCCTAAGTTTGTCGCAATTGCATAGCATGCCAACGTACCTCGATAAAAATAATTTTAATCAAATTATTTAATAAAAAGTCAATTATTCCAGATAAAATCCAATTAATTCGAATTTCTTTAAGTACATTGCACAAATCGACCCCAAATGTCCTTCTGATCCCTCAAGGACATTCTCAGGTATCCTAAGTTTGTCGCAATTGCATAGCATGCCAACGTACCTCGATGAAAATAATTTTAATCAAATTATTTAATAAAAAGTCAATTATTCCATATTAAATCCAATTAATTCGAATTTCTTTAAGTACATTGCACAAATCGACCCAGTCCTTCTGATCCCTCAAGGAAATTCTCAGGTATCCCAAGTTTAATGCAATTGCATGGCATGCCAACGTACCTCGATAGAAATAATTTTAATCAAATTATTTAATAAAAAGTCAATTATTCCATATTAAATCCAATTAATTCGGATTTCTTTAAGTACATTGCACAAATCGACCCCAAATGTCCTTCAAAGACATTCTCAGGTATCCCAAGTTTGTCGCAATTGCATGGCATGCCAACGTACCTCGATAGAAATAATTTTAATCAAATTATTTAATAAAAAGTCAATTATTCCAGATTAAATCCAATTAATTCGAATTTCTTTAAGTACATTGCACAAATCGACCCCAAATGTCCTTCTGATCCTTCAAGGACATTCTCAGGTATCCCAAGTTTGTCGCAATTGCATAGCATGCCAACGTACCTCGATAAAAATAATTTTAATCAAATTATTTAATAAAAGTCAATTATTCCAGATTAAATCCAATTAATTCGAATTTCTTTAAGTACATTGCACAAATCGACCCCAAATGTCCTTCTGATCCTTCAAGGACATTCTCAGGTATCCCAAGTTTGTCGCAATTGCATAGCATGCCAACGTACCTCGATAGAAATAATTTTAATCAAATTATTTAATAAAAAGTCAATTAGTCCATATTAAATCCAATTAATTGAATTTCTTTAGGTACATTGCACAAATCAACCCCAAATGTCCTTCTGATCCTTCAAGGACATTCTCAGGTATCCCAAGTTTGTCGCAATTGCATAGCATTCCAACGTACCTCGATAGAAATAATTTTAATCAAATTATTTAATAAAAAGTCAATTATTCCAGATTAAATCCAATTAATTCGAATTTCTTTAAGTACATTGCACAAATCGACCCCAAATGTCCTTCTGATCCTTCAAGGACATTCTCAGGTATCCCAAGTTTGTCGCAATTGCATAGCATGCCAACGTACCTCGATAGAAATAATTTTAATCAAATTATTTAATAAAAAGTCAATTATTCCAGATTAAATCCAATTAATTCGAATTTCTTTAGGTACATTGCACAAATCAACCCCAAATGTCCTTCTGATCCTTCAAGGACATTCTCAGGTATCCCAAGTTTGTCGCAATTGCATGGCATGCCAACGTACCTCGATAGAAAAAATTTTAATCAAATTATTTAATAAAAAGTCAATCATTCCAGATTAAATCCAATTAATTCGAATTTCTTTAAGTACATTGCACAAATCGACCCCAAATGTCCTTCTGATCCTTCAAGGACATTCTCAGGTATCCCAAGTTTGTCGCAATTGCATAGCATGCCAACGTACCTCGATAGAAATAATTTTAATCAAATTATTTAATAAAAAGTCAATTATTCCAGATTAAATCCAATTAATTCGAATTTCTTTAAGTACATTGCACAAATCGACCCCAAATGTCCTTCTGATCCTTCAAGGACATTCTCAGGTATCCCAAGTTTGTCGCAATTGCATAGCATGCCAACGTACCTCGATAGAAATAATTTTAATCAAATTATTTAATAAAAAGTCAATTATTCCAGATTAAATCCAATTAATTCGAATTTCTTTAAGTACATTGCACAAATCGACCCCAAATGTCCTTCTGATCCTTCAAGGACATTCTCAGGTATCCCAAGTTTGTCGCAATTGCATAGCATGCCAACGTACCTCGATAGAAATAATTTTAATCAAATTATTTAATAAAAGTCAATTATTCCAGATTAAATCCAATTAATTCGAATTTCTTTAAGTACATTGCACAAATCGACCCCAAATGTCCTTCTGATCCTTCAAGGACATTCTCAGGTATCCCAAGTTTGTCGCAATTGCATAGCATGCCAACGTACCTCGATAAAAATAATTTTAATCAAATTATTTAATAAAAAGTCAATTATTCCAGATTAAATCCAATTAATTCGAATTTCTTTACGTACAGTGCATCAATCGTCCCCAAATGTCCTTCTGATCCTTCAAGGACATTCTCAGGTATCCCAAGTTTGTCGCAATTGCATAGCATGCCAACGTACCTCGATAAAAATAATTTTAATCAAATTATTTAATAAAAAGTCAATTATTCCAGATTAAATCCAATTAATTCGAATTTCTTTAAGAACATTGCACAAATCGACCCCAAATGTCCTTCTGATCCTTCAAGGACATGCTCAGGTATCCCAAGTTTGTCGCAATTGCATAGCATGCCAACGTACCTCGATAGAAATAATTTTAATCAAATTATTTAATAAAAAGTCAATTATTCCAGATTAAATCCAATTAATTCGAATTTCTTTAAGTACATTGCACAAATCGACCCCAAATGTCCTTCTGATCCTTCAAGGACATTCTCAGGTATCCCAAGTTTGTCGCAATTGCATAGCATGCCAACGTACCTCGATAGAAATAATTTTAATCAAATTATTTAATAAAAAGTCAATTATTCCAGATTAAATCCAATTAATTCGAATTTCTTTAAGTACATTGCACAAATCGACCCCAAATGTCCTTCTGATCCTTCAAGGACATTCTCAGGTATCCCAAGTTTGTCGCAATTGCATAGCATGCCAACGTACCTCGATAGAAATAATTTTAATCAAATTATTTAATAAAAAGTCAATTATTCCAGATTAAATCCAATTAATTCGAATTTCTTTAAGTACATTGCGCAAATCGTCCCCAAAAGTCCTTCTGATCCTTCAAGGACATTCTCAGGTATCCCAAGTTTGTCGCAATTGCATAGCATGCCAACGTACCTTGATGGAAATAATTTTAATCAAATTATTTAATAAAAAGTCAATTATTGCAGATTAAATCCAATTAATTCGAATTTCATTAGGTACATTGCACAAATCGTCCCCAATAGTCCTTCTGATCCTTCAAGGACATTCTCAGGTATCTCAAGTTTGTCGCAATTGCATAGCATGCCAACGTACCTTGATAGAAATAATTTTAATCAAATTATTTAATAAAAAGTCAATTATTCCAGATTAAATCCAATTAATTCGAATTTCTTTAAGTACATTGCACAAATCGACCCCAAATGTCCTTCTGATCCTTCAAGGACATTCTCAGGTATCCCAAGTTTGTCGCAATTGCATAGCATGCCAACGTACCTCGATAAAAATAATTTTAATCAAATTATTTAATAAAAAGTCAATTATTCCAGATTAAATCCAATTAATTCGAATTTCTTTAGGTACATTGCACAAATCGACCCCAAATGTCCTTCTGATCCTTCAAGGACATTCTCAGGTATCCCAAGTTTGTCGCAATTGCATAGCATGCCAACGTACCTCGATAGAAATATTTTTTATCAAATTATTTAATAAAAAGTCAATTATTCCAGATTAAATCCAATTAATTCGAATTTCTTTAAGTACATTGCACAAATCGACCCCAAATGTCCTTCTGATCCTTCAAGGACATTCTCAGGTATCCCAAGTTTGTCGCAATTGCATAGCATGCCAACGTACCTCGATAGAATACTGTAAATCAAATTAAATAATAAAAAGTCAATTATTCCAGATTAAATCCAATTAATTCGAATTTCTTTAGGTACATTGCACAAATCGACCCCAAATGTCCTTCTGATCCTTCAAGGACATTCTCAGGTATCCCAAGTTTGTCGCAATTGCATAGCATGCCAACGTACCACAATAGAAATACTTCTAGTCAGGTTATTGAATAAATCGCCAATTATGCCGGATTATATCCAATTAATTCGAATTTCTTTAAGTACATTGCACAAATCGACCCCAAATGTCCTTCTGATCTTTCAAGGACATTCTCAGGTATCCCAAGTTTGTCGCAATTGCGTAGCATGCCAACGTACCTCGGTAAAATAATTTTAATCAAATTATTTAATAAAAAGTCAATTATTCCAGATTAAATCCAATTAATTCGAATTTCTTTAGGTACATTGCACAAATCGACCCCAAATGTCCTTCTGATCCTTCAAGGACATTCTCAGGTATCCCAAGTTTGTCGCAATTGCATAGCGTGACAACGTCCCTCGATCGAAATATTTTTATTAAATTATTTAATAAAAAGTCAATTATTCCAGATTAAATCCAATTAATTCGAATTTCTTTAAGTACATTGCACAAATAGACCCCAAATGTCCTTCTGATCCTTCAAGGACATTCTCAGGTATCCCAAGTTTGTCGCAATTGCATAGTATGCCAACGTACCTCGATAAAAGTAATTTTAATCAAATTATTTAATAAAAGTCAATTATTCCAGATTAAATCCAATTAATTCAATTTATTTAGGTACATTGCACAAATCAACCCCAAATGTCCTTCTGATCCTTCAAGGACATTCTCAGGTATCCCAAGTTTGTCGCAATTGCATAGCATGCCAACGTACCTCGATAGAAATATTTTTATCAAATTATTTAATAAAAAGTCAATTATTCCAGATTAAATCCAATTAATTCGAATTTCTTTAAGTACATTGCACAAATCGACCCCAAATGTCCTTCTGATCCTTCAAGGACATTCTCAGGTATCCCAAGTTTGTCGCAATTGCATAGCATGCCAACGTACCTCGATAAAAATAATTTTTATCAAATTATTTAATAAAAAGTCAATTATTCCAGATTAAATCCAATTAATTCGAATTTCTTTAAGTACATTGCACAAATCGACCCCAAATGTCCTTCTGATCCTTCAAGGACATTCTCAGGTATCCCAAGTTTGTCGCAATTGCATAGCATGCCAACGTACCTCGATAAAAAAAATTTAATCAAATTATTTAATAAAAAAGTCAATTATTCCAGATTAAATCCAATTAATTCGAATTTCTTTAGGTACATTGCACAAATCGACCCCAAATATCCTTCTGATCCTTCAAGGACATTCTCAGGTATCCCAAGTTTGTCGCAATTGCATAGCATGCCAACGTACCTCGATAGAAATATTTTTTATCAAATTATTTAATAAAAAGTCAATTATTCCAGATTAAATCCAATTAATTCGAATTTCTTTAAGTACATTGCACAAATCGACCCCAAATGTCCTTCTGATCCTTTAAGGACATTCTCAGGTATCCCAAGTTTGTCGCAATTGCATAGCATGAACGTACCTCGATAAAATAATTTTAATCAAATTATTTAATAAAGTCAATTATTCCAGATTAAATCCAATTAATTCGAATTTCTTTAAGTTCTTTAAGTACATTCGATTTGTGCAATGTACTTAAGGAAATACGAATTAATTGGATTTAATCTGGAATAATTGACTTTTTATTAAATAATTTGATAAAAAATATTTCTATCGAGGTACGTTGGCATGCTATGCAATTGCGACAAATTTGGGATACCTGAGAATGTCCTTGAAGGATCAGAAGGACATTTGGGGTCGATTTGTGCAATGTACTTAAAGAAATTCGAATTAATCGGATTTAATCTGGAATAATTGACTTTTTATTAAATAATTTGATTAAAATTATTTTGATCGAGGTACGTTGGCATGCTATGCAATTGCGACAAATTTGGGATACCTGAGCATGTCCTTGAAGGATCAGAAGGACATTTGGGGTCGATTTGTGCAATGTACCTAAAGAAATTCGAATTAATTGGATTTAATCTGGAATAATTGACTTTTATTAAATAATTTGATAAGAAATATTTTTATCGAGGTACGTTGGCATGCTATGCAATTGCGACAAACTTGGAATACCTGAGCATGTCCTTGAAGGATCAGAAGGACATTTGGAGTCGATTTGTGCAATGTACCTAAAGAAATTCGAATTAATAGGATTTAATCTGGAATAATTGACTTTTTTATTAAATAATTTGATTAAATTTTTTTTTATCGAGGTACGTTGGCATGCTATACAATTGCGACAAACTTGGGATACCTGAGCATGTCCTTGAAGGATCAGAAGGACATTTGGGGTCGATTTGTGCAATGTACTTAAGGAAATACGAATTAATTGGATTTAATCTGGAATAATTGACTTTTTTATTAAATAATTTGATTAAATTTTTTATTGAGGTACGTTGGAATGCCATGTAATTGCGACAAGCTTGATACCTGAGAATGTCCTTGAGGGATCAGAAGGACATTTGGGGTTGATTTGTGCAATGTACTTAAAGAAATTCGAATTAATTGGATTTAATCTGGAATAATTGACTTTTTATTAAATAATTTGATTAAAATTATTTTTATCGAGGTACGTTGGCATGCTATGCAATTGTGACAAACTTGGGATACCTGAGAATGTCCTTGAGGGATCAGAAGGACATTTGGGGTTGATTTGTGCAATGTACCTAAAGAAATTCGAATTAATTGGATTTAATCTGGAATAATTGACTTTTTATTAAATAATTTGATAAAAAATATTTCTATCGAGGTACGTTGGCATGCTATGCAATTGCGACAAACTTGGGATACCTGAGAATGTCCTTGAAGGATCAGAAGGACATTTGGGGTTGATTTGTGCAATGTACTTCAAGAAATTCGAATTAATTGGATTTAATCTGGAATAATTGACTTTTTATTAAATAATTTGATTAAAATTATTTCTATCGAGGTACGTTGGCATGCTATGCAATTGCGACAAACTTGGAATACCTGAGCATGTCCTTGAAGGATCAGAAGGACATTTGGGGTTGATTTGTGCAATGTACCTAAAGAAATTCGAATTAATTGGATTTAATCTGGAATAATTGACTTTTTATTAAATAATTTGATAAAAAATATTTCTATCGAGGTACGTTGGCATGCTATGCAATTGCGACAAACTTGGAATACCTGAGAATGTCCTTGAGGATCAGAAGGACATTTGGGGTTGATTTGTGCAATGTACCTAAATAAATTCGAATTAATTGGATTTAATCTGGAATAATTGACTTTTATTAAATAATTTGATTAAAATTTTTTTATCGAGGTACGTTGGCATGCTATGCAATTGCGACAAACTTGGGATACCTGAGAATGTCCTTGAAGGATCAGAAGGACATTTTGGGTCGATTTGTGCAATGTACTTAAAGAAATTCGAATTAATTGGATTTAATCTGGAATAATTGACTTTTTATTAAATAATTTGATAAAAAATATTTCTATCGAGGTACGTTGGCGTGCTATGCAATTGCGACAAACTTGGGATACCTGATAATGACCTTAAAGGATCAGAAGGACATTTTGGGTCGATTTGTGCAATGTACTTAAAGAAATTCGAATTAATTGGATTTAATCTGGAATAATTGACTTTTTATTAAATAATTTGATAAAAAATATTTCTATCGAGGTACGTTGGCATGCTATGCAATTGCGACAAACTTGGGATACCTGAGAATGTCCTTGAGGGATCAGAAGGACATTTGGGGTTGATTTGTGCAATGTACCTAAATAAATTCGAATTAATTGGATTTAATCTGGAATAATTGACTTTTTATTAAATAATTTGATAAAAAATATTTCTATCGAGGTACGTTGGCATGCTATGCAATTGCGACAAACTTGGGATACCTGAGAATGTCCTTGAAGGATCAGAAGGACATTTGGGGTCGATTTGTGCAATGTACTTAAGGAAATTCGAATTAATTGGATTTAATCTGGAATAATTGACTTTTTATTAAATAATTTGATTAAAAATTTTTTTATCGAGGTACGTTGGAATGCCATGTAATTGCGACAAACTTGGGATACCTGAGAATGTCCTTGAAGGATCAGAAGGACATTTGGGGTCGATTTGTGCAATGTACTTAAGGAAATTCGAATTAATTGGATTTAATCTGGAATAATTGACTTTTTATTAAATAATTTGATAAAAAATATTTCTATCGAGGTACGTTGGCGTGCTATGCAATTGCGACAAACTTGGGATACCTGAGAATGTCCTTGAAGGATCAGAAGGACATTTGGGGTCGATTTGTGCAATGTACTTAAGGAAATACGAATTAATTGGATTTAATCTGGAATAATTGACTTTTTATTAAATAATTTGATTAAAATTATTTTTATCGAGGTACGTTGGCATGCTATGCAATTGCGACAAATTTGGGATACCTGAGCATGTCCTTGAAGGATCAGAAGGACATTTGGGGTCGATTTGTGCAATGTACTTAAAGAAATTCGAATTAATTGGATTTAATCTGGAATAATTGACTTTTTATTAAATAATTTGATAAAAAATATTTCTATCGAGGTACGTTGGCGTGCTATGCAATTGCGACAAACTTGGGATACCTGAGAATGTCCTTAAAGGATCAGAAGGACATTTGGGGTCGATTTGTGCAATGTACTTAAAGAAATTCGAATTAATTGGATTTAATCTGGAATAATTGACTTTTTATTAAATAATTTGATAAAAAATATTTCTATCGAGGTACGTTGGCATGCTATGCAATTGCGACAAACTTGGGATACCTGAGAATGTCCTTGAGGGATCAGAAGGACATTTGGGGTTGATTTGTGCAATGTACCTAAATAAATTCGAATTAATTGGATTTAATCTGGAATAATTGACTTTTTATTAAATAATTTGATTAAAATTATTTTTATCGAGGTACGTTGGCATGCTATGCAATTGCGACAAACTTGGAATACCTGAGCATGTCCTTGAAGGATCAGAAGGACATTTGGGGTTGATTTGTGCAATGTACTTAAGGAAATTCGAATTAATCGGATTTAATCTGGAATAATTGACTTTTTATTAAATAATTTGATTAAAATTATTTTTATCGAGGTACGTTGGCATGCTATGCAATTGCGACAAATCTGGGATACCTGAGCATGTCCTTGAAGGATCAGAAGGACATTTGGAGTCGATTTGTGCAATGTACTTAAGGAAATTCGAATTAATTGGATTTAATCTGGAATAATTGACTTTTTATTAAATAATTTGATTAAAATTATTTTTATCGAGGTACGTTGGCATGCTATGCAATTGCGACAAATTTGGGATACCTGAGCATGTCCTTGAAGGATCAGAAGGACATTTGGGGTCGATTTGTGCAATGTACCTAAAGAAATTCGAATTAATTGGATTTAATCTGGAATAATTGACTTTTTATTAAATAATTTGATTAAAATTTTTTTTATCGAGGTACGTTGGAATGCCATGTAATTGCGACAAACTTGGGATACCTGAGAATGTCCTTGAAGGATCAGAAGGACATTTGGGGTCGATTTGTGCAATGTACTTAAGGAAATTCGAATTAATAGGATTTAATCTGGAATAATTGACTTTTTATTAAATAATTTGATTGAAATTATTTTTATCGAGGTACGTTGGCATGCTATGCAATTGCGACAAACTTGGGATACCTGAGAATGTCCTTGAAGGATCAGAAGGACATTTTGGGTCGATTTGTGCAATGTACTTAAAGAAATTCGAATTAATTGGATTTAATCTGGAATAATTGACTTTTTATTAAATAATTTGATTAAAATTATTTTTATCGAGGTACGTTGGCATGCTATGCAATTGCGACAAGCTTGGGATACCTGAGAATGTCCTTGAAGGATCAGAAGGACATTTGGGGTTGATTTGTGCAATGTACTTAAGGAAATTCGAATTAATTGGATTTAATCTGGAATAATTGACTTTTTATTAAATAATTTGATTAAAATTATTTTTATCGAGGTACGTTGGCATGCTATGCAATTGCGACAAATCTGGGATACCTGAGAATGTCCTTGAAGGATCAGAAGGACATTTGGGGTCGATTTGTGCAATGTACCTAAAGAAATTCGAATTAATTGGATTTAATCTGGAATAATTGACTTTTTTATTAAATAATTTGATTAAATTTTTTTTATCGAGGTACGTTGGAATGCCATGTAATTGCGACAAACTTGGGATACCTGAGAATGTCCTTGAAGGATCAGAAGGACATTTTGGGTCGATTTGTGCAATGTACTTAAAGAAATTCGAATTAATTGGATTTAATCTGGAATAATTGACTTTTTATTAAATAATTTGATAAAAAATATTTCTATCGAGGTACGTTGGCGTGCTATGCAATTGCGACAAACTTGGGATACCTGAGAATGTCCTTGAAGGGACATTTGGAAGGACATTTGGGGTCGATTTGTGCAATGTACTTAAAGAAATTCGAATTAATTGGATTTAATCTGGAATAATTGACTTTTTATTAAATAATTTGATAAAAAATATTTTTATCGAGGTACGTTGGCATGCTATGCAATTGCGACAAACTTGGAATACCTGAGCATGTCCTTGAAGGATCAGAAGGACATTTGGAGTCGATTTGTGCAATGTACCTAAAGAAATTCGAATTAATAGGATTTAATCTGGAATAATTGACTTTTTTATTAAATAAACTGATTCCACTAAAATCTTCTTTATCGAGGTACGCTGCGCTGCTATACACTTGCGACAAACTTGGGATACCTGAGCATGTCCTTGAAGGATCAGAAGGACATTTGGGGTCGATTTGTGCAATGTACTTAAGGAAATACGAATTAATTGGATTTAATCTGGAATAATTGACTTTTTTATTAAATAATTTGATTAAATTTTTTTTATTGAGGTACGTTGGAATGCCATGTAATTGCGACAAACTTGGGATACCTGAGAATGTCCTTGAAGGATCAGAAGGACATTTGGGGTTGATTTGTGCAATGTACTTGAAGAAATTCGAATTAATTGGATTTAATCTGGAATAATTGACTTTTTATTAAATAATTTGATTAAAATTATTTTTATCGAGGTACGTTGGCATGCTATGCAATTGCGACAAACTTGGGATATCTGAGAATGTCCTTGAGGGATCAGAAGGACATTTGGGGTTGATTTGTGCAATGTACCTAAAGAAATTCGAATTAATTGGATTTAATATGAATTAAATGACTTTTATTAAATAATTTGATAAAAAATATTTCCAACGAGGTACGTTGGCATGCTATGCAATTGCGACAAACTTGGGATACCTGAGAATGTCCTTGAAGGATCAGAAGGACATTTGGGGTTGATTTGTGCAATGTACTTCAAGAAATTCGAATTAATTGGATTTAATCTGGAATAATTGACTTTTTATTAAATAATTTGATTAAAATTATTTTTATCGAGGTACGTTGGCATGCTATGCAATTGCGACAAACTTTGGATACCTGGGAGAATGTCCTTGAGGGATCAGAAGGACATTTGGGGTTGATTTGTGCAATGTACCTAAAGAAATTCGAATTAATTGGATTTAATCTGGAATAATTGACTTTTTATTAAATAATTTGATTAAAATTATTTTTATCGAGGTACGTTGGCATGCTATGCAATTGCGACAAACTTGGAATACCTGAGCATGTCCTTGAAGGATCAGAAGGACATTTGGGGTTGATTTGTGCAATGTACCTAAAGAAATTCGAATTAATTGGATTTAATCTGGAATAATTGACTTTTTATTAAATAATTTGATTAAAATTATTTTGATCGAGGTACGTTGGCATGCTATGCAATTGCGACAAGCTTGGGATACCTGAGAATGTCCTTGAAGGATCAGAAGGACATTTGGGGTCGATTTGTGCAATGTACTTAAGGAAATACGAATTAATTGGATTTAATTTGGAATAATTGACTTTTTATTAAATAATTTGATTAAAATTATTTTTATCGAGGTACGTTGGCATGCTATGCAATTGCGACAAATCTGGGATACCTGAGCATGTCCTTGAAGGATCAGAAGGACATTTGGGGTCGATTTGTGCAATGTACCTAAAGAAATTCGAATTAATTGGATTTAATCTGGAATAATTGACTTTTTATTAAATAATTTGATTAAAATTATTTTTATCGAGGTACGTTGGAATGCCATGTAATTGCGACAAACTTGGGATACCTGAGAATGTCCTTGAAGGATCAGAAGGACATTTTGGGTCGATTTGTGCAATGTACTTAAAGAAATTCGAATTAATTGGATTTAATCTGGAATTATTGACTTTTTATTAAATAATTTGATAAAAAATATTTCTATCGAGGTACGTTGGCATGCTATGCAATTGCGACAAACTTGGAATACCTGAGCATGTCCTTGAAGGATCAGAAGGACATTTGGGGTTGATTTGTGCAATGTACCTAAAGAAATTCGAATTAATAGGATTTAATCTGGAATAATTGACTTTTTATTAAATAATTTGATTAAAATTATTTTTATCGAGGTACGTTGGC
This sequence comes from Armigeres subalbatus, assembly GCF_024139115.2. Taxonomy (NCBI): domain Eukaryota; kingdom Metazoa; phylum Arthropoda; class Insecta; order Diptera; family Culicidae; genus Armigeres; species Armigeres subalbatus. Next base: position 21,273 of record NW_026941969.1, read on the forward strand.
ATGCTATGCAATTGCGACAAATCTGGAATACCTGAGCATGTCCTTGAAGGATCAGAAGGACATTTGGGGTCGATTTGTGCAATGTACCTAAAGAAATTCGAATTAATTGGATTTAATCTGGAATAATTGACTTTTTTTATAAATAATTTGATTAAAATTTTTTTTATCGAGGTACGTTGGAATGCCATGTAATTGCGACAAACTTGGGATACCTGAGAATGTCCTTGAAGGATCAGAAGGACATTTTGGGTCGATTTGTGCAATGTACTTAAAGAAATTCGAATTAATTGGATTTAATCTGGAATAATTGACTTTTTATTAAATAATTTGATAAAAAATATTTCTATCGAGGTACGTTGGCATGCTATGCAATTGCGACAAACTTGGGATACCTGAGAATGTCCTTGAAGGGACATTTGGAAGGACATTTGGGGTTGATTTGTGCAATGTACTTAAGGAAATTCGAATTAATTGGATTTAATCTGGAATAATTGACTTTTTATTAAATAATTTGATTAAAATTATTTTTATCGAGGTACGTTGGCATGCTATGCAATTGCGACAAATCTGGGATACCTGAGCATGTCCTTGAAGGATCAGAAGGACATTTGGGGTTGATTTGTGCAATGTACCTAAAGAAATTCGAATTAATTGGATTTAATCTGGAATAATTGACTTTTTATTAAATAATTTGATTAAAATTTTTTTATCGAGGTACGTTGGAATGCCATGTAATTGCGACAAACTTGGGATACCTGAGAATGTCCTTGAAGGATCAGAAGGACATTTTGGGTCGATTTGTGCAATGTACTTAAAGAAATTCGAATTAATTGGATTTAATCTGGAATAATTGACTTTTTATTAAATAATTTGATAAAAAATATTTTTATCGAGGTACGTTGGCATGCTATGCAATTGCGACAAACTTGGAATACCTGAGCATGTCCTTGAAGGATCAGAAGGACATTTGGGGTTGATTTGTGCAATGTACTTAAGGAAATTCGAATTAATTGGATTTAATCTGGAATAATTGACTTTTTATTAAATAATTTGATTAAAAAATTTTTTATCGAGGTACGTTGGAATGCCATGTAATTGCGACAAACTTGGGATACCTGAGAATGTCCTTGAAGGATCAGAAGGACATTTGGGGTCGATTTGTGCAATGTACTTAAGGAAATTCGAATTAATAGGATTTAATCTGGAATAATTGACTTTTTATTAAATAATTTGATTAAAATTTTTTTTATCGAGGTACGTTGGCATGCTATGCAATTGCGACAAGCTTGGGATACCTGAGAATGTCCTTGAAGGATCAGAAGGACATTTGGGGTCGATTTGTGCAATGTACTTAAGGAAATTCGAATTAATTGGATTTAATCTGGAATAATTGACTTTTTATTAAATAATTTGATTAAAATTATTTTTATCGAGGTACGTTGGCATGCTATGCAATTGCGACAAATTTGGGATACCTGAGAATGTCCTTGAAGGATCAGAAGGACATTTGGGGTCGATTTGTGCTATGTACTTAAGGAAATTCGAATTAATTGGATTTAATCTGGAATAATTGACTTTTTATTAAATAATTTGATTAAAAATTTTTTATCGAGGTACGTTGGCATGCTATGCAATTGCGACAAATTTGGGATACCTGAGCATGTCCTTGAAGGATCAGAAGGACATTTGGGGTTGATTTGTGCAATGTACCTAAAGAAATTCGAATTAATTGGATTTAATCTGGAATAATTGACTTTTTATTAAATAATTTGATAAAAAATATTTCTATCGAGGTACGTTGGCATGCTATGCAATTGCGACAAACTTGGGATACCTGAGAATGTCCTTGAAGGATCAGAAGGACATTTGGGGTTGATTTGTGCAATGTACTTCAAGAAATTCGAATTAATTGGATTTAATCTGGAATAATTGACTTTTTATTAAATAATTTGATTAAAATTATTTTTATCGAGGTACGTTGGCATGCTATGCAATTGCGACAAACTTGGGATACCTGAGCATGTCCTTGAAGGATCAGAAGGACATTTGGGGTTGATTTGTGCAATGTTGTTCAAGAAATTCGCAAGAATAGGACTTAATCTGGAATAATTGACTTTTTATTAAATAATTTGATTAAAATTATTTTGATCGAGGTACGTTGGCATGCTATGCAATTGCGACAAGCTTGGGATACCTGAAAATGTCCTTGAAGGATCAGAAGGACATTTGGGGTTGATTTGTGCAATGTACCTAAAGAAATTCGAATTAATTGGATTTAATCTGGAATAATTGACTTTTTATTAAATAATTTGATTAAAATTATTTTTATCGAGGTACGTTGGCATGCTATGCAATTGCGACAAACTTTGGATACCTGGGAGAATGTCCTTGAGGGATCAGAAGGACATTTGGGGTTGATTTGTGCAATGTACCTAAAGAAATTCGAATTAATTGGATTTAATCTGGAATAATTGACTTTTTATTAAATAATTTGATAAAAAATATTTCTATCGAGGTACGTTGGCATGCTATGCAATTGCGACAAACTTGGGATACCTGAGAATGTCCTTGAAGGATCAGAAGGACATTTGGGGTTGATTTGTGCAATGTACTTCAAGAAATTCGAATTAATTGGATTTAATCTGGAATAATGACTTTTTATTAAATAATTTGATTAAAATTATTTCTATCGAGGTACGTTGGCATGCTATGCAATTGCGACAAACTTTGGATACCTGGGAGAATGTCCTTGAGGGATCAGAAGGACATTTGGGGTTGATTTGTGCAATGTACCTAAAGAAATTCTAATTAATTGGATTTGATCTGGAATCATTGACTTTTTATTAAATAATTTGATAAGAAATATTTTTATCGAGGTACGTTGGCATGCCATGCAATTGCGACAAACTTGGGATACCTGAGAATGTCCTTGAAGGATCAGATGGACATTTTTGGTCGATTTGTGCAGTGTACCTTATTGATATGCATTTTGAACTATATATGTATATCGTATCGGTTTTAATTTCGTTTTGAATTGAAAATTGTTGGAAATGCATTTTATACAATATCCGAGCGTTCTGTTAATTGCCTACTTTCAGGCGTAAGCTCTTATTTATGTTTTGGTGTGTATTTAGGAGTTTTCTAATGTATTTATATGATTTTGGCCCGAAATCACACTTTTTAGTATAAAACTGCCATTATTCAACTTAAGTATAAGGTTTTATATATGTTTCCGGCCTAGAATTTTCCAAGGAATCCGATTCCGTCGAGTTATCTAACATATAAAGCGATTTGAAAAGTTTAGTATAAGAAAGTATGGGAAATTTTGAGGTACGTTGAAAAACAAATATAATTCCGGAAGGTACGTACTTGGTACATTACATTAGCGATAAAATTGAGAAGTTTTACGAAGATTTTCGAAAAATCGACCGTCTATTCAGCAGGCCACCGATTTTCTAGGAAATATTGAGGTACGTTCAAAATCCCCGGAGGTACGCATAGGTACGCATTTGGTACATCAACTTAGATGTATTTATTTTCAATTTTATGATAAGTGGCCTGCCAGCTAGACGGACATATCTTTGACATAGAAATTATAAAGCAAGGGACTTAAACATGAACCTTGGGGAAGGCCCATGTAACTAGTTCTGGAAGTTGTCAGAGTGCCGAGTGTGAAGTTCATTTGTTTTTCTGACAACAAATTGTACAAGAAATTATTCAAAATAACGGGCAATCTATTACTGTGCAGATTGTCTGACAGTACTTCTATGGAAACTGAATCAAAAGCGCCCTTAATGTCCAAGAATACTGAAGCCAATTGCTCCTTGTGCGCAAAGGCCAGTTGTATATCTGAAGAAAGCAACGCTAGACAATCGTTTGTTCCTTTCCCTTTTCTAAATCCAAACTGAGTATTTGAAAGCAATGCATTTTCTTCGACCCAATGGTCGACTCTTGAAAGGATCATTTTCTCCAATAATTTTCTCATGCATGATAGCATGGCAATCGGTCGGTATGAATTGTGATTAGACGCTGGTTTCCCAGGCTTTTGAATAGCTATTACTTTGACCTGTCGCCATTCTGGTGGTACGATGTTGTACTCCATGAAACAGTTGTACAGATCAAGTAATCGTCTTTTTGCGATATCTGGGAGGTTTTTAAGAAGATTGAATTTGATGTTATCGCATCCCGGAGCAGAGTTATTCGATGAAAGAAGAGACATAGAAAGTTCCAGCATTGTGAATGGTCCACCCAATGAACCGGGATCAGTGACTGATTCTCGAAATAGCGGTTCTGCTGGTACGGAATCTGGGCAGACCTTTTTGCGAAGTTGAATATCCATCGATTGGAGTATTCTTCACTCTCATTGGTGGAAATGCGGTTCCGCATGTTGCGAGCCGTTTTCCAAAGTGTTGTCATTGAGGTTTCTCGTGATAGTCCCTCGACAAAACGTCGCCAGTAGCTACGTTTTTTGCCTTGAGAAGATTTTTGAGTTTTCTTTCGAGCCTCAAATACTCTTCAAAAGCTCTGACCTTCCGTGTTTACGGAAGGCCTTGAAAACATCAGATTTCTCAGAATACAACTTAGTACATTCATCATCCCATCCAGGAGTGGCTGGTCTTCTGATGACAGATGTACTTGGAACGCGTCGTTTCTGAGCTTCTAGTGCGCTTTTTGAATCAACTCAGTAAGGAATCGATATTCATCCAAAGGGGAAGAGTATCAGTTGATTCAATACCAATTTTACCGCCGATGCAAATTTTTGCCAGTCAATGTTCTTCGTGAGATCGAAGGGAACATTAACTGGCTCAGATTGTTGATAGCCACTCTTAATTGTGGTGACTATCGGCATATGGTCACTACCATGGGGATCTTGAATTACCTTCCACGTGCAATCTAATGATAGTGAATTTGAACATAAAGACAGATCAATACGGCTTTGTTGACCATTTGGTCCTATTCGAGTTACTTCACCAGTGTTCAAAATATTCAAATTGAAATCGTCACACAAATCATAGAAAATAGGCGCTCTATAATCGTCATACGTTTCGCCCCATCCAATACCATGTGCGTTCATATCACCCAATATCAATACTGGAGATGATAGGAGGAGACTGCGCTCCAAAATGTCGACGATTAATAGAGGCATTTGGAGGAATGTACACTGAAGCTATGCAAAGATCTTCATTCTTTACATTTATTTGGCAAGCGACGATCTCTAAGCCATTAACAGACGGAATGGGAATTCTGAAGAGAACGCCAAAAGAACGCCACCATAATGATCATCCCGATCTTGGCGAATAATATTAAAATCGTGGAAGCTGATTCCATCTTCAGAAGAAAGCCATGTTTCACCGAGTGCAAATATATCGCAATCGGAATTGCGAATCAAAAACTTGAACACGTCTAATTTATTTTTCAGACTATGACAGTTCCACTGCAGCACAGTGATTGTATCTTGCATGGCCGTATTATCCATCGAAAGATACAATTTCTGCAAGAAGGGCCATGAAACAGTCAATTGCTTCAGATAACTTTCTACTGTTGGTATAAAGAGGTCAATGAGTGGCCTCAATGAATTCGGAATATTGAACAAATTCAAAAAACGGTCCACGAGGTCTTTAAAGGAGATCAATCCTCGCTTGGACGGAATATTTTTTCTGGAAGTGCGAATTGCATTTTTTCTTTCATTGATTCTCCTAACCGGATGTTTCTTGGAAACATCGGTTTTAGGCAATGGCGGGAATGTCTTGCTGCAACTAGGATCCAAAGGAGCAGTGAAGACAGATTGTTTCGGGATTTAAAATAATCCCCCATTACCTTCAGATTTTGGCAAGCTTTTATGGATGACTTTTGTTCTCTTACGGCGCGATCCCGGGGAAGACGGTTGCTACGTCGGAGTCCAATTCATCAGTGGCAATAGAATCGTAGTAATCACTTACTCGAACGGCAGCTGAAATAGCAGCCGTGGCGGTGGTTGTGGCGGATGTGTCTTGCGACTTAACCATTTCCGCATACGACTGCTTGGAGCGCTGTACCAACGAGCGCTTCACTTTTTGGGTGCGCTTTTTGTACACCGGGCATTCTTGCAAACCATGGGGAGGATCCATGCCACAATAAGCGCACTTTGTAGCTTGTTGTTGACAGGACTCCTCCGTATGCTTTTCAAAACATTTGCCACAACGGGGCTTATTGTCGCAAAACTCGGCAGTGTGCCCCAACTGTTTGCAGTTGGTACAATTGAACACCCTCGGCACAAAAGACGCACCGGAAATAACATATTTTCAATATCTACATATTTTGGGAGAATCGAACCGGCGAACGTCACCCGAAGCGAACCTGACTTAGAATACACTCTTTTACCATCTACCATGGTAGCTGAATGCAACTCCTTGCAATCCAGAATATCCACAGTAGACTCCATTGCATTCTTTAGGCGGCCTTTTCCCGCAAGTACATCCTTGCAAGTCAGGCTCGCTGCGTTGATCACACCTTCGATTTCGACCTCCCGCGAGGGGACATAAACCAAATATTCAACATTGTAGGCCTTGTCTTTAGCGATTTCGTTTGCATCCTTGTATGTAGGTGCGGTTATGCGTAGTTTGTTCCGATTTACCTGATGGAAATCAGTTTTCGGAAAACGACGCGTCAAATCTCGCTTAATGCCGAGAAAATCTAGGCTTTTCACTTTCTGCCGAAAGTAAACAACCCAAGGCCCAGGAGAAGATGCATGGTAGAATCGTGTGCGACCACCATCTTTGGGAGGCCCACTGCCCTCCGCAGTCTCCGCCTCCATTATTACCTCGCAAGGTGTTGGAAGTATAGTTATTACAAGCTAAGAACTAATAACTATTAACTAATTAGAAAAAACTAATAAAAACTAATTCAAACTATTCTAATCAGACCCACTCTGTGGGAGAACAATACAACAATCTTTGCCACTTATCTGCGGCTGCTGCTGTAGGTAGCAGCAGTAACAATAGCCTGCTTCACTGGCGTCGCCAGAAGCAGCTACTTCCACTCGCCGACAGTGATCGCCTTGGATCCGTAGGTAGGATACGCACCACACAATAGCACTCGCACTACCGAACACAATCCGCGATGAGACACAGCACACACGTCTGGCTCGTTCGAACTATCGGCACGGAATGAACCAAAACAAATGTT
>NW_026941970.1:0-5000 GCF_024139115.2 Armigeres subalbatus
CATTCGCATCATCCCATCGGAGGGTGATTCTTGGGGTTTTACATATTTTAGTGGATCTCACAAAACCGTTGAATAAAACCAATACTTTACGGATACCTGTGATACCAGGAACGTCAATATGGCTGGGCGATATCCATAGTTTAAATATAGGAGGGATATTCTAGTTAGAGAACTGCATATTCAGACAGCGATTGCAGATGATTGGATGTTACAAAAATATTTAGTTCATTTCCCATTTAATTTTGTACTACTTTTTGGAGACAGGTATTGGATCATTACTATAGTTAAATTTAATACGTACAGAAAAACACATGTCTGGAGTAAAGTAAAAGCTCTCTTAGATTGCATTTTTATTGCATTGCATTTCTTCTTGCTGTTTCAACAGTTCGCTTTGTTTTTTTTTTGCTATTTTGTGATGTTCCTCGAAGAAAGTGGGCTCATTCTTTCTGCGAAGGAGGTTATAGCCTGTCCAATTTGTTCTTTCTTGAATATCAGTCCATTCCTCTCCAGGAACAAGTTCATTTCATTATCATCATCTAACGTGACGTCCATGCAGGGTATTTCCAGAGAAGCTATGTACGGGTCGTTTACCAGGATTTATATGTAGGTTTGTTTTTTTTTGGCAGATTTACATACTTCTGAAACTGCAGTTGGTTGTCTGTATCTTAATAGATGTTTTATAGCAATCTGATGTCACTTCGAATTTGCAAATATGATTTGGAATAATTGAAATCAATTAAATATTCAGTTGCTAACAGGTGGTTACTGAAAAAACGGGAACTTCGATACTTCAATACTTTTGTATGAGAACATGAATGATTTCAGAGAAATATTTTCTAATATGAATGAATCCTTCGAATATTCACCAAATATCGCCCACACACTTTTACTCCAACATGTTTAGTTGATTAAAATATGCCGTCAAAACAGGAAATACTGCGGCGCGCATTGTACATTTTTTTCAAGCGATCAAATATCCTGGGAAAAGTACACGGTGGACAATTTTAAACGTGAAAATGTTTCGAAAACTGTTAAAGGATTTTTGGTCAACTGAGTTCCATTTTATTGTGTGATTGGAAGGATCAGAAGCATCATCCGAGAATGGCAGTCGTCCAGCGGTCATGTGATACCTACACGATTAAACCACGCAGCATGGTGGACCACGGACCTAATGCTATTATTCATTAATCTTAGTTTAAAGACTAAGGCCAATTATTTATATAACGTGTATCAGATTAAACTGTACTGTTTTGTAGTTTTCTACTTGGGCCATTCCTTCCATTCCCGCTTTTTAGTGGCCACCCGTTAGGTATTTAAATTTTAGTTATTTACTCTGATGGATTTCTCCGTCACTGAACTGTATTTAATGGCGGATTACGGGTGCGTTGAAAGCAATCGATCTCTATACTTTCTGCCACGTAGCCCTGGGGAAAGGCTATTTCCTCTCCCTTTTCTTAGCAACGAACTGGAGGAAAATTGATTTTTTTTACCGTATGGCCGGGATTCTTTTGGAACGAGTGGACAGCATTAAAGATTTGGGAGTGCTTTTAGATCAGAGGATTTCTTGCAAGCACCACTACAATGAAATTATTAATAAGACCAACCGTATGCTCGGATTCATCATATTCATTGTTTTACAATTATGCAGTTTGATGCTCAAATAAGGATTAGATAATTAAGAGAACTGTAAAACTGACTGGAAAAAATCGAAATGTCTGCCTCCAAAATTTGAATAGGGTAAAGGGTGTATTTTTTTTTTTGGGCTGCAAAATGGTGGGTTGACATCTGGGAAGGAGCGCCCAACAGAGCTCTGGTCCCCACAAGTCCCTATCTCACGCTTCCACGGGTCGTCCGATGACGAAAGATCGCCAGCTAAGGGTTGTGTACTTAGCTGGTAGTGCAGCCTGGGCACTGTTGTCCTTCTGACATCAGCTAGAGTGAGAAGGTACGCCTCGAGCGTCTGTTCACCAGGAGGTGCGGCTCAAACAGCGTCTGCCTGGTACCCAGCGGCTGATTAACGAAATGCTCTATCGCGTCAGCTATACCTAAGGTGGCAGTCCCATCATCGCGATATAGGTAACGCGACCCCGGTAAGGTAGCTTACTGAAGCCTCTCAAATACCACGAAAAATGGAGATAGAAGAAAAAGAGAACGTTATTTTTGGCAACCGACCCGGCAACGAAATAAGGACTATGATTGGAAACTCGGCACCTGGAATGTCAGGACCCTAAATGAACCTGGACGAGTGAGCCTTCTGGCTCGCGAACTGCAGAAGGTTGGAGTGAACGTGGCCGCTATTCAAGAAGTCCGATGGCCCAGATCCGGAGAACGTGACTTCCGAGCCGTGGACCCTACGACCAATACTGCATTCAAGTATAACATCTATCACAGCGGCGGTGAAAAAGCAGAGCATGGAGTTGGTTTCGTAGTGATGGGCAAGCAGATGAAGCGAGTGATGCGGTGGAAACCCATTAGCGAACGAATCTGTGTGTTGAGGATACGGGGCAAATTCTTCAATTACAGCCTAATCAACGTTTACGCACCGACAAACGATAAATCCGACGACGTGAAGGACACGTTTTATGAATGTCTTGATAAAGCCTATGGAGAGTGCCCAAAGCATGACGTGAAAATTGTTATCGGAGACGCTAACGCTCAGGTCGGTAGAGAGGCCTCTTTCCGTCCCATAATCGGTAGGGAGAGCCTTCACTCCGCTACCAATGACAACGGCCTACGGCTAGTAAATTTTGCTGCTGCCAGAGGGATGGCCATCAGTAGCACCTACTTCGCACGAAAGAACATCCGAAAGCACACCTGGAGACATCCAAATGGTGAAACTTGCAACCAGATATACCATGTTCTGGTGAATGGGCGCCATTTCTCGAATGGTATCGATGTGCGGACATTCAGAGGTCCGAACATTGACTCTGATCACTACCTCGTTGTCAGTAAAATTCGATCACGGTTGTCAACTGTATCGAACGAAGATCACAGCGAATGATGCGTTACAATATCCAGCGATTGTCGGCGGAAGGAGTATCGGCTGAGTACCGCCAGAAGCTCGACGAACGGATAAGTGCAATCAACGTTAGCGACAACATCAACGATCTATGGGAGTCGATACATGGAGCGGTGAGCACAACAGCACGAGAAGTGGTAGGCACTGCACAGAGGCGACCCAGGACGGGTTGATTTGATGTGGAGTGTCAGAGAGTGACAGACGAGAAGAACGTTGCCAGAAGCCGGATGCTGGTGTCGGGTACCCGATCGAATAGAGATCGGTACAAGGAAGCAAGAGCAGCCGAAAAACAAACCCACCTCAGGAAGGAAAAAGAGTACGAAGAACAAGTTATTAGTGAGGCGCAGGAAAAAATGGAGCAGAACGATATGCGGAGGTTTTATGAGTCTGTCAATGGCGTGCGGAGAAAGACAGCGCCATCTCCCGTCATGTGCAACGACCAACAAGGGAATTTGCTGACAGATAAAACTGAAGTGGCTGCCAGGTGGAAGCAACACTTCGAGACTTTGTTGTATGGAGGAAGTGACGGTGCATCGGTGAACAGAATAAATATTAGCGACGATGGACAAGCTGTTGAGTCACCTACATTAGATGAGGTTGAAAAAGCTGTTAAAGAGCTGAAAAACAATAAGGCTGCGGGGAAGGACCAGCTCCCGGCTGAACTTCTCAAACATGGCAGTGAGCAGCTTTATGAAGTTCTGCACCATATTATGTCGAAAATATGGGAAGACGAGGAAATGCCTGCTAGTTGGTTGGACGGCCTCATTTGCCCTCTCTTTAAGAAAGGGCACAGACTGGAGTGCGCCAATTACCGAGGAATAACCCTCCTTAATTCGGCGTACAAAATTATGTCCCGTATTCTGTTCAACAGATTGAGACCGCTTGAAGAGTCCTTCGTCGGCGAATACCAAACAGATTTTCGTGAGGGCCGATCAATGACGGATCAAATGTTTACCCTGAGACAAATCCTTGATAAATTCCGGGAGTACAACTTGCAGACACATCATCTGTTTATTGATTTCAAGGCGGTGAAACGACTCAGTGAAATGCAATGAATTATGGCAAATTATGCTTGAACATGGTTTTCCGGCGAGACTGATACGGCTGATTCGTATAACGTTGGACGGATCGAAATCAAGCGTAAGGGTTGCGGATGAAATATCGACGTCATTTGTTACCTTAGATGGATTAAAGCAGGGTGATGCACAGAGATTAAGAGAGCTGGTGTGCAAAGAAGCGGTACCATTATCACAAAATCGCATATGCTCCTGGGATTTGCGGACGATATCGACATTATCGGAATTGATCACCGTGCCGTGGAAGAGGCTTTTGTGCCTTTTAAGAGGGAGACAGCGAGGATTGGACTCACGATCAATACCAGCAAAACGAAGTAAATGGTCGCTGGCAATCAACGTGGGTTCATTAGTGGTGGTGGTAGCGAAATAGTGCTGGATGGTGAAAAATTTGAAGTGGTAGAAGAATTTGTGTATCTTGGAACATTAGTGACGTGCGATAATGATGTTACCCGCGAGGTGAAAAGGCGTATTGCAGCTGCAAATAGGGCTTATTACGGACTTCGTAACCAGCTTAAGTCCCGTAGTCTGCAAACGAAAACAAAACTCTGATTCTTTCGGTGGCTTTATACGGCCATGAAACATCGGAGAGCTTTCGGAGTGTTTGAGTGTAAGGTGCTGCGGATAATACTCGGCGGTAAACAGGGGAACGGTATCTGGCGGCGTCGCATGAATCACGAATTGTACCAGATGTATAAAGGGCTGGATATTATTAACCTTATACAACACGGCAGACTACGGTGGGCTGGTCACGTTGTTCGTATGCCGGAAGAACGTCAAGTGAAGATAATATTTAGTAGAGAATCCGGAAGAGGCCGCAGGCTTCGTGGAAGGCCGCGTACACGATGGCTTTTGCAGTTGAAGAGGACCTAGGGCGCTCAATGTTCGGGGCGACTGGAAGCGATTGG
>NW_026941971.1:0-5000 GCF_024139115.2 Armigeres subalbatus
TAAAGAAGAATTTTACTACTACTACTACCGTCTGGCCGGGATTAAAACATTACATGAGCGCTTTGGTGAGTGCAAGGAAAGGTTCAGGGTTCGTTGCGCCTTCTCGGACCAAGAAGCGATTAGGGCGCTTATAGTCAATTAGGTTATCAAATTTTATGTAAATATTAGTGTAAATAGGTAGCTAGGTTGTCAAATTTTGAAAAATTAACGAATGCCTACATAAGGCTATAATGTAAAATAGAATTTCAAAACAAAACAGACACTGTACAAATAATAAATAAAAATCAAAGCTAAAGGGCCTAAAGGCCAACCACTTCACAATTGTACACCGATGTAAAACACAAAAATACGATACATAAACGGAAATTTAATTGGGTCCTAAAGCCTTACCTCGTTTATGGTTGCAAACGATAGTGCATCGGTCAAGAATACTTGAACCGATGTTATAAAAATCTGGTAAAAGTCTAAATCAGTTAAAATATTATTTTTATGTTTAATATATTTTGAGGGAAATATTGGCCTGTGCAACATTTCAGAACGAATCAACCATCAGCCCAAAACGTCAGGCCCATATATTAACTGTCAAAGGTTGAGTCAAGTGCCCTGCGGTGTTTTGCTAGTGCGTTTGAATCCTTACGTCAAACAGGACCGAAAATGTCGAGGAAGCATTTTTCAGCTATTTTCAAATTAAACAATGTTCCTTTCAATTTTTGAGTCAAAATAAAAACTGACGCGTTCAGGATGATTAACTTCATCGTTCCCTGAAATAAAATCGAATATCGGTTCTTCATTTTAGGATCCAATTTAGGTTAAAAAAAAAAAAAAAAACAAAAAGTTAAGTGTCAACCTTGTTTGTGACTTTAGGCGGACTGAAGCTCTTTCGAATTTATTGTTCAACGTTGCACTCGAGGGCGCAGAGGAACGGCACTATCATCACACAGCCGCATATGTTCCTGGGCTTTGCGGACGATATGGAGGCTGTTGTCCCACTGAAGAGGGAAACGGCGAGGATAGGCTTAGCCATTAACGCTACCAAGACAACGTACATGGTGGGAGGTAGAGATAGAGAAAGACCTAGTGGTGTTGGTGCAGAGGTTGTGCTTGATGGGGATGTGTTAGAAGTAGTTGAAGCATTTGTTTACCTTGGCACGCTTGTGACATGTGCCAATGAAGGCTGCTGCGTATAGGGCCTTCTACGTAACCAGCTTAGGTCCTGCAACATGCAGACGGAAACGAAATTTGCTCTTCCTATCATTGTGAAGCAAAATTCACAAAGCGTAGGATTGTTCACCCTTTCAAGGGAACGTGAGCTGGGTTTAGACCGTCGTGAGACAGGTTAGTTTTACCCTACTGGTGTGCGAATGGAAAACACGGCGCGCGCTATCTTAACGGAAATGCTGTGCAGTACGAGAGGAACCACAGCTTCGAACCACTGGCTCAATACTAGTTCGACCGGACTTTGGTATAACGCTACGTTCGTTGGATTATGCCTGAACGCCTCTAAGGTCGTAACCAAACCGAGCTGATAGTGTCCCCCATAGGTGGTCGGCGATCATGTGGCAGAGAAACCTACAAGACCTGCTAGCGTGATCTCACGTTGGCATCTTATTGCATGCAAACACGCAGACAAAGCCCTCGCGCGCGATGTCATACAGCAAGTATTCTGCGATACTGGAACGCTGGTGGCACTGCTCAGCATCAATATATGATTTCGATACCTGAGACCTCCTACAAACGATAGGTTTACAGGCTGGGAGTTGCGAGTTGCAGAGAGGTGTACATTTCGATCCTCTCAGACTACCCTTGCTTGGGGGCAGCAGGGACCATGTCCAAGGGCTTGACGACCCCTCCCCAGCTGTCTGTGAGTCAGGGAGAACTGCCTAGGGCGTGGTGGGATTTAGCAGTGGGCTCTGCTAAAATCCCTCCCAAAAAACCACAAGTGCCCGTAAGCGGACTCTATCAAAGCGACTGTGTGCCGCTTCAAAAGCACAAGCCCAGGGAGGGAGTGCCATCTGGCATGTGGAGTGTCCCTACTTCGGTAGGGTAGTGCGTGAGCTGCTTCGGCAGGGAGTGAGTGATCTGTTTGTGCTGAGGCAGGAGTGTCATAGCGAGTCGCCGCCGCTATGGCAGCCTCGAAGCGCAGCAGAAGTCTGAGTATGGACTGCACATGCTAAGGTAAGAGTGTCGTAGCGTTGCTACCGCTATCGACACCTCGAGGCATGGCAGTGGAGTGTTAGAATAAGCTGTGGAGTGTACCTACTTCGGTAGGGTAGCGCGTGAGCTGCTTCGGCAGGGAGTGAGTGATCTGGTTGTGCTGAGGCAGGAGTGTCATAGCGCGTCACCGCTATTGTCACCTCGAAGCGCAGCAGAAGTCTGAGTATGGACTGCACATGCTGAGGTAGGAGTCGAGGGACCTATCGACACCTCGAGGCATGGCAGTGGAGTGTTAGAGTGAGCACCCGAAAAAGGGTCACATGGAGCGAATGGTCTTTGGAGAAGCTGCTTCGGCGGCAGGGTAGCAGTGGGTTGTACCCACACACCTACAGTTGTGCACATGTGGTGCATGGGGAGTGTCCCTGCTTCGGCAGGGTAGCGTGTGGTCTGCTTCGGCAGTGGTGTGATTGATCTGCTCGTGCTGAGGCAGGAGTGTCGTAGCGCAATATCTGTAGGCCCAGGCAGTTACCGCTATTGACACCTCGAGGCATGGCAGCGGAGCGTCCGGGAGAGCATCCAAGTAAGACTCAAATGGAGTGAATGGTGTGCGAGCACCCAAGTCAGTCTCGCGTGGGACGAGTGCCTGTGTGAGCGATAATGAGCGAGTACGCTTAGTACTGCCGTCCCCCCAGAAGTAGTACTGCGAGGTAGTTCCTGGGGGAAACGATGGTGGAGCCCAAGGGAGTTTAGTCGGTATTACCGGTATGGTCGAGTCCGACACTCCAGTACACTTCCGTGTGGTAGTTTGGCAACTACAATGCACGTGTACTGGGTTAGTGTGTAAATGCATTCTCCCTTGTAAAAAAAAAAAAAAAAAAAAAAAAAAGACTACCCTTGCTTGGAGGTTGTGTTGTGTTGTTGTGTGGTTGTGTAACGTGGTTGTAAACGGTAAAACGTTACTTCTGCTACCACACTACTACCTAGGTAGGCGGTCGACTAGGAGAAGTCCCCCATGGTGTGTGCGCACTTGTGAGTGCGCGTGCACCGTGGTGTGTGGACTTCTCCTTTTCGCCTAACTGCGTTTTCCCGGCCCAGTCCAGTCCAGCCCAGGACTCTAGTACTAACTGTCAGCCAGCCAGTCAGTCCAGTCAGTCAGTCAGTCCAGTCAGTCAGTCAGCCAACTGCAAGTGTATGGGATCCATTCCGGAACTGGCGGTAGTGTCACGATAGGGCAAAGATGTCTAACGGTCTACTAGGTCGGCCGACTAGGAGAAGTCCCCCATGGTGTGTGCGCACTTGTGAGTGCGCGTGCACCGTGGTGTGGACTTCTCCTTTTCGCTAACTGCGTTTTCCCGGCCCAGTCAGTCAGCCCAGGACTCTAGTACTAACTGTCAGCCAGCCAGTCAGTCCAGTCAGTCAGTCCAGTCAGTCAGTCAGCCAGCCGGTCAGTCAGTCAGTCAGTCATTCAGTCAGTCAGTCAGTCAGTCAGTCAGTCAGTCAGTCAGCCAGCCAGCCAGTCAGTCCAGTCAGTCAGTCCAGTCAGTCAGTCAGTCCAGTCAGTCAGCCAGCCGGTCAGTCAGTCAGTCAGTCATTCAGTCAGTCAGTCAGTCAGTCAGTCAGTCAGCCAGCCAGCCAGTCAGTCAGTCAGTCCAGTCAGTCAGTCAGTCAGTCATTCAGTCAGTCAGTCAGTCAGTCAGTCAGTCAGTCAGTCCAGTCCAGTCAGTCAGTCAGTCCAGTCAGTCAGTCAGTCAGTCAGTCAGTCAGTCAGAGGCAGTGCAGAGTGTACAGCACACAGAGTTTTGGCGTAGTCGCACGCGCCAAACCGCAGCAACGCAGTGCGCCACCGGCCGAGGTGACATCGGATGGACCGAAAACCCCTCTGGGGAGGACACGGCCGGTCGATGAAAAGTGAATCCACCACAGCACCAAATCTAGAAAACACTGGGACTTGATCCGGCCATTATCACACATCTGACCGCAATTTTGTTCCGAATGGGGCACGCCGTTCGTCTTGGGCACGCTGGCCGGGTAGGCACTGGGCGAGCTGGCACACGGGACGGCCGGGACGACCATTCACCGTGGCGGTTGGTGTGGTGTGTGGCGTGTGTTGTGCGGGGCGAGAGAGAGAGAGAGAGAGACAGAGCGAGAGAGAGAGAACGTACATGTATGTCATACGGCTACCACGGCTATGCGGGAAGGCTAGCGACCGTAGCAGGTATTATGACCCCGAACGAAACCGGCGTGCCTGAGGCACGCCAGCACAACGAACGAAATGGGAATCTTTTGGCATTCTATTGCTGCTGCTGCTGCTCAGCTCGAGCGAGCATGAACGAACACGAAACGAGAGATACGGCGGCGGTCCCAAAACGCCCAAAAAACACAAACAGCAAAACAGTTTGCGGTGAGGTTGTGAGGCGAACTAGCTGCTCCCTAGCGCAGATAACAGATAAAATGACAACGCGAGAGCGCGCGCGAGAGAGAGTCTCCGTCGCGCGTGTTGTGTGGTACAGTTAGTTGGTTGCGTCTGCGGCGAAATTCTGGTTGATCCTACCAGTAATATACGCTTGTCTCAAAGGTTAAGCCATGCATGTCTAAGTACAAACAGATTTAATGTGAAACCGCATAAGGCTCAGTATAACAGCTATAATTTACAAGATCATTTACCTAGTTACTTGGATAACTGTGGAAAATCTAGAGCTAATACATGCCAAATGCAGGGACACCTCGCGGAACCTGTGCAATTATTAGTCAAACCAATCGTCCTCCGTGACGCTGGAGTTGAAATCTGGATAATTTTGTTGATCGTATGGTCTCGCACCGACGACGGATCTTTCAAATATCTGCCC
>NW_026941971.1:25000-27500 GCF_024139115.2 Armigeres subalbatus
CAGACGCGGCGCCCAGTGTTCGCCGGGCCGCCGCGGTTGATGAATACATCCCATATCATACGACCACATCACCACCATCATCATGGCCCTGTGTGTGTGTGTGTGTGTGTGTGTGTCGTTGTTGTATTCCATCATCCCAGATGTAGGATCCTCCTATGTAGGCCTCAAATAATGTGTGACTACCCCCTAAATTTAAGCATATTAATAAGGGGGGAAAAGAAACTAACCAGGATTCCCTGAGTAGCTGCAGGCGAAACAGGAAGAGCTCAGCACGCAGGGGTGACGCACTGTTGCGCGTCCACCCGGTTCCGTGTACTGGAGCGTTCGTTATCTGCCGTAACCGGTCGCTGGTTCAAGTTCAACTAGAATGTGGCTTTTACTCCCAGAGGGTGATAGGCCCGTAGAGCGGCGCACCGACGGTAGAAGGACGCTCCATGGAGTCGTGTTGCTTGATAGTGCAGCACAAAGTGGGAGGTAAACTCCTTCTAAAGCTAAATATCACCACGAGACCGATAGCGAACAAGTACCGTGAGGGAAAGTTGAAAAGCACTCTGAATAGAGAGTCAAAAGTACGTGAAACTGCCTGGGGCTCAAGCCCGTTGAACTCGATTATCCGAGCGGAGACATTCACCTGCAGGGCTGGCCTTCCCATCCAAAAAGCGAGGGCCGGCGCCGCAGGCACTTGTCTCTCCGCGCACGAGGACACTGCGATCCATTACGAAACAGCTTTCGCGTTCCACTGGGACGCGCAGGTCGCCGACAGTTGCCCCTGGTGCTTCCCCGGTTGCTTGCCCCACAGTAGCGACGCTCAGTTCCGAAGGCCTGTGCCGCGAGGTGGGGCTTACTACGTGGTGTGCAGTCGGGCGCGTGATGGATTCCCACGAGTACGACGCGGTGCCTTTACACCGGCACCGCGGACCGTCGATCGGCAGTGAAAGAATCGAGGTACCTCCGGGACCCGTCTTGAAACACGGACCAAGAAGTCTATCTTGCGCGCGAGCCAATGGTCGTGTCTCCTTGAGCACCAAAGGCGCAGAAAACATAACTTGCCTTGTTCTGCGGGATTACGGGCGCGGCTCTCTGCTCGTCCCTCCATCCCCGGGTGTTGTACCCGGCATGCAGGGGCCGTTCCGGGGTGGTGCGTTCATCGTGCCACACCGCCGGCACCGTGCCACAACATACCGCGAGTGCGCAGGATGTGACCCGAAGATGGTGAACTATGCCTGATCAGGTTGAAGTCAGAAACCCTGATGGAGGACCGAAGCAGTTCTGACGTGCAAATCGATTGTCAGAATTGGGCATAGGGGCGAAAGACCAATCGACCAATCTAGTAGCTGGTTCCTCCGAAGTTTCCCTCAGGATAGCTGGAGCACGCAACGTTTCGGAGCCTTTCCTTATCTGGTAAAGCGAAGGATTAGAGGCCTTAGGTTCGGAATGATCTTGACCTATTCTCACACTATAAATGGGTACGTACCATGGCATTCTTGCATGATGCCATTGCAACGTTGTGGCGCCAGCCGGCCTCCCTGCCTCCGGGTCCGGGCTTTCACGGGCGTAGAAGATATCTGTGTGCTTAGTGGGCCAAGTTTTGGTAAGCAGAACTGGTGCTGTGGGATGAACCAAACGTAATGTTACGGCGCCTAAATAAACGACGCATCATAGATACCATGAAAGGTGTTGATTGCTACAGACAGCAGGACGGTGGACATGGAAGTTGTCATCCGCTAAGGAGTGTGTAACAACTCACCTGCCGAAGCAATTAGCCCTTAAAATGGATGGCGCTTAAGTCGTTTGCCTATACATTACCGCTGGCGTACAAGTGGGGCCCCAGGCGCTTCGGTGGCATCGGTGGCCCTTTGAGACGCCAGCAGTAGGAGGGTCTGGTGGTGTGCGTTGAAGTGCCTGGCGTAAGCCGACATGGAGCCGCCACTCGCCCAGATCTTGGTGGTAGTAGCAAGTATTCGAATGAGATCTTGGATGACTGAAGTGGAGGAGGGTTTCGTGTCACCAGCAGTTGAACACGAGTTAGCCCATCCCAAGCTCTATGGGAACCTGATATATATTAAGCATTTAACCAAATACAACCTCGCTGCTGCCGCTGCTGCTGCTGTTGTTGATGCAACCTACCGAAGATATATATTGAACGAGCGAAAGGGAATCCGGTTACAATTCCGGAGCCTGTTGGGTATACGTTTGCATTGGCGTCCCATACCGGCAACGGTAGCGCCTTTGTAATCATGGCAACATGAATCCTTTTCTTCGAGAAGCCAACAAGAGACATCGGAAGAGTTCTCTTTTCTGTTTTACAGTCACACTAGCCATGGAAGTCTTTCATAGAGATATGGTTGGACAGGCTGGTAGAGCATGGTATTAAATTGCTGTGTCGATGTTCTCTTCTTGGACCTTGAAAATCGAAGACTGGGGCACGCAAACTCCCAACAGCTTGTACCGAATCCGCAGCAGGTCTCCAAGGTTTAGAGTCTCTAGTCGATAGATTAAT